>NC_037681.1:106003177-106020052 GCF_003255815.1 Theropithecus gelada
GCCATACTGTTTTCCATAATGGTTGAACTAGTTTACAATCCCACCAACAGTGTAAAAGTGTTCCTATTTCTCCACATCCTCTCCAGCACCTGTTGTTTCCTGACTTTTTATATCTTTAGTAGAGATGAGGCTTCACCACGTTGGCCAGACTGGTCTTAAACTGCTGACCTCGAGTGATCTGCCTGCCTTGGCCTCCCAAAGTGCTGGGATTACAGGCATGAGCCACTGCGCCTGGCCTACTATCACCAATTTTTGCCACCACACAAAGAACCCCCCAAGAATACAGCTGAGAGACAGGAAGTGAGACTGAATCATCAGGGAGTGAAATCAAGGGCCTTGCCACATTTACCTCCCTAGATCCAGTCATGCCTAAAGTGAGGCTTTTGGTTACATGTGAGAAAGAGCTCTAGAATATATTCTCTGGTCCCTCTGAGTATAGAAGATCAGTCACATGACAAATTTTATTTCACAAAGCTGCTGGAGGCCTGAGCTATGGGTCTGTGTACAGGTAAGCGGCCCTTCATGAAGACTGAGAGGAAAGATCCCTAGATACATGGGTGACATAAGGTCAATAAAAGGCATTCTGCCTCCACTGAGATACAACAGGTATATAAACACATGGGAGAGAATGGGAAATTATCAGGGGAACCCGCCCCCGATGGTTAACATGGGTTCTTTTCTATTTCCCTAAGTGTCTCAGCTGGTTTGAGAAATAAAGGGAAAGAATACAAACGAGAAATTTTAAAGCTGGGTGTCCAGGGCAGACATCACATGTCGGCAGGTTCCCTGATGCTCTCTGAGCCGTAAAACCAGCAAGTTTTTATTAGCGTTTTCAAAAGGGGAGGGAGTGCATGAATAGGGTGTGGGTCACAGAGATCACATACTTCACAAGGTAATAAAATATCACAAAGCAAATGGAGGCAGGGTGAGATCACAGGACCACAGGATGGGGCGAAATTAAAATTGCTAATGAAGTTTCAGGCACGTATTGTCATTGATAACATCTTATCAGGAGACAGGGTTTGAGAGCAGACAATCTGTCTGACCAAAATTTATTAGGTGGGAATTTTCTCATCCTAATAAGCCTGGGAGCACTACAGGAGACCGGGGCTTATTTCACCCCTTTGGCTTCGACCGTAAAAGACGTAGCTCCCACGGGGGCCATTCATAGGCCTACCCTCAGGGTCACATTCTCTTTCTCAGGGATGTTCCTTGCTGAGAAAAAGAATTCAGCAATGGTTCTCCTATTTGCCTTTGAAAGAAGAGAAATATGGCTCTGTTCCGTCCGGCTCACTGGCAGTCATACTCCAAAGTCTTCTCTCCCTTGTTCCCTGAAGCTTGCTGTTATCCTGTTCTTTTTTCAAGGTGCCCAGATTTCATATTGTTCAAACACACATGCTCTACAAACAATTTGTGCAGTTAACACAATCATCACAGGGTCCTGAGGCGACATATATCCTCCTCAGTTTACGAAGATGACAGGATTAAGAGATTAAAGACGGGCATAGGAAATCACAAGGGTATTGATTGGGGAAGTGATAAGTGTCCATGAAATCTTCACAATTTATGTTCAGAGACTGCAGTAAAGACAGGCATAAGAAATTATAAAAGTATTAATTTGGGGAACTAATAAATGTCCATGAAATCTTCACAATTTATGTTCTTCTGCTATGGTTTCAGCCAGTCTCTCCGTTCGGGGTCCCTGACTTCCCGCAACAGGAAATGGGTCAGTCAGAAGCCAAGCCACGCTGGGGTTGTCAACTCGGTCCAGGAGTGGGAATGAATGTCCCAGTCACCCTGTATTACCAGGAGACATAATAAATGATTGTTAAAGGCTGGGTGTGGTGGCTCACGCCTGTAATCCCAGCACTTTGGGAGACTAAGACGGGTGAATCACCTGAGGTCAGGAGTTCGAGACCAGCCTGGCTAACATGGTGAAAGCTTGTCTCTACTAAAAATACAAAAAAGTAGCTGGGCTTGGTGGCACATACTTCTAATCCCAGCTACTTGGGAGGCTGAGGCAGGAGAATCGCTTGAACCTGGGAAGAGGAAGTTACAGTAAGCCAAAATCACACCTGTGCAATTCAGCCTGGGCAACAGAGCAAGGCTCTGTCTCAATAAATAAATAAATAAATAAATTGTTGTTGTTTGTGTCACCGACACAGTAGGTAACTGAAACAATCTTCCTTCCCATATCTGCTCCTTTTCTCTTTTTTTTTTTTCTTTTTCTGAGACGGAGTTTCACTTTTGTTGCCCAGGCTGGAGTGCAATGGCCTGATCTCAGCTCACCACAACCTCCTGGGTTCAAGCAATTCTAGTGCCTCAGCCTCCTGAGTAGCTGGGACTACAGGCATGCACCACAATGCCCAGCTAATTTTAGTAGAGACAGGGTTTCTCCATGTTGGTCAGGCCTGTCTTGAACTCCCAACCTCAGGTGATCCACCCACCTCAGCCTTCCAAAGTGCTGAGATTACAGGCATGAGCCACCGCACCCACATCTGCTCCTCTTCTCATATCTCCCGCCTTGGCTAATGGCACCAGCACCTCCTGTGGTAAATATGTATTCTGTCTTTGTCCTCAGTCTTGGCACATGGCTCCTATAACCCTTGGAATCTCTGGAATGATGTCTTTTGTGTGCTAATGAAGTGCCTGGTGGCTGGGAGGGTCCCTGACATAGCTTGAGGATGGGGACTGGTCACCAGAGAGACCAAGGCATGACAGAATTGGAACTTTCAACTCATCCCCCAACCTCCAGGAGGGAAAAGGGGCTGGCTACTGAGTCAATCACCATTGGTCACTGATTTCATCAATCGTGCCTGTGTAATGAAACCTCCATAAAAACCCCTAAATGATGAGATTCGGGGAGCTTCCAGGTTGGTGAACACACTGAAATGCTAGGAGGGCAGTGTGCCCAGCGGAGACATAGAAGCCCTGTGTGCCCCTCCAATACCATGCCCTATGCTTCCACCTGGCTGTCTCTGAGCATGTGTGCTTTATCATGAAATGGTAAGCCTAACGAAAGTGTTTCCCAGAGTTCTGTGAGCCATTCTGGCAAATTATTGAACATGAAGAGGGGGCAGTGGGAACCTAGGACTTACATAGCTGGTTGATCAGAAATACAGATGGTAACCTGGTACCAGTAACCGACATCCGAAATCAGGGCAATCTTGTGGGATGGAGCTCTTTAACTGGTGGCATTGACACTAATTCTAGGTAGATAATGTCAGAATGGAATTGATTTGTTGGATACCCAGTTGGTCATCTGGAGAGTTGAATAATTGGCCAGTATAAGAAAAAACTCACACATGTGATGGCAGAAGTATTGTGAATAAAAACAGCTCAGAGCTCCCTACTCCCAAACCAGAAAACCTGGAGTCATCTTCAATGCCACCCTCTCACCACCCACCCTCTGCACTATCCCTGCCAATCACTTGCCAAGGTGTCCTGATTCCACCCCCAAATACCTCTCTCATCTCCCATCTTCACTTTTCATTCATCATTTACTCATTCAATCACAGATTATTTGCTCTAACCTTCTCTGTGCCAGGCTTTGTGATAGGCATTGGAGTCAGAAAAACAAATGAGACCTGGTAGGAAAATCACAAGGTAGTGGTAAAACAAAAACCACAACACAATCATAAAGCAATGGGAGGCACACAGAGAGAAATGCACAGAGCTGCCAGGCATGGTGGCTCACGCCTGTAATCCCAGCACTTTGGGAGGCTGAGGCGGGCAGATCATGAGGTCAGGGGTTTGAGACCAGCCTGACCAACATGGTGAAACCCCGTCTCTACTAAAAATAGAAAATTAGTCAGGTGTGGTGGCACATGCCTGTAATCCCAGCTACTCAGGAGGCTAAGGCAGGAGGATCACTTGAACTCGGGAGGCGGAGATTGCAGTGAGCCAAGATCGCGCTACTGCACGCCAGCCTAAATGACACAGCGAGACTCTGTCTCAAAAAAAAAAAAAAAAAAAGAAATGCACAGAGCATTGCAGAGTCCAGGGCAGGGGTCCCTGACCAAGCTCAGGAATGGTGGGGGATGGGGTGGGGACATCAGTGGAGTTTTTGGGTTTTTTTTGTTTTGTTTTGTTTGAGACAGGGTCTTCCTCTGTCACCCAGGCTGGAGTGCAGTGGTGTGATCATAGTTCACTGCAACCTTGAACTCCAGGGCTCAAGAGATCCCCCTGCCTCAGCCTCCTGAGTAGGTGGGATTACAGGCATGAGCCACCACACCCAGTCAATAGACTTTTCTTGATGGGGGTGACGCCCAAGCTTGAAGACTAAAGGAGAGCTGGCACACCAAGAGTATAGGAGAGGAGAGGACACAGCAGGCTGGTAGGGCAGCTTTGAGCATGGCTCAGAGGCGAGGCAAGCAAGGTCTGAATCACTTGTGCTCCAAGTCTAGGCCCACATTACTTCTTACATGGACAAGAGTCCAGCAATTGCTCTACCCACACATTCTCCTCCCCTACCATCAGAAAACTCTCCTTAACGCTCAAATTTGACTTCCTGTCTTCCCTGCTGGCTACCTTCTGCTGGTTCCCCTTTCTGATCTGTGGTGTCTCAGCTCCACCTCTGTTCATAAACTTCATATGGTGCCTTCAAAAGTATTTCCGTCTCTGGACCTTCATCCCTGCACTACTGTCTGCCTGCAATTTCCTGCCCTGCCTTGGTTGATGAGGTGGACTCCTATTCATACTTCAGAGTGACTCAGATGTGACTTGTTCCACAAAGTCCCCTCCCACTTGCACTCACCTCCGTGGTGTACGTATTCCAGGGCCGTGAGCTTCACCTCTCTGCACAGCTGTGAGGGTGCAGACCTCCTCTGCTGGCACCAGGGCCCGGCCTGCGGTGGGCCTTTAGCAAACGCGGAATTAAGGCTCCCGGTAGGTGAAAATGCAGCTAATGACCAGGAAGCTAGAAGCTTTTGGAACATTTTTGAGACCCTTTAGACCTGGAAATAGCTCTATGTGAGAGGACTGCTGGTAGGGAAGCCTGGAAGTGAGGTCCCTCTGTCCCCAGCTTGCCTCAGATCCTGGTTCCAGATACAGCCACATGTGTTTCCAACCAAAACTCTGATCTGGCTCCTCAACCAAACCTCCCCTGTGTCCATGGATCTGTCTGAACTCCCATTTATAACCGTAAGAGGTTGTGGGTTAGAGAGGCACTGTGCTAATGATGGCTGTATGGTTATTATGATTGTGAAGTTGTTATATTTTACATAGAATACAAGTTTATGTACATTACGATTAAGACTAGTAAAGCTCTTTGGAACTTTAAAAACAAATCCCAGTCAGGTGTGATGGCTCATGCCTGTAATCCTAGCTCTTTGGGAGTCCAAGGCAGGAGGACTGGTTGAGCCCAATTCTCCAGGAATTTGAGACCAGCCTGGGCAACATAGTAAGACCCCATCGCTACAAAAAAAAAAAAAAAATCAAAAAATTAGCCAGACATGGTGGCATGCACCTTTAGTCCCAGCTACTCGGGAGGCTGAGGCAGGAGGACTGTTTGAGCCCAGGAGGTTGAACCTACAGTAAGCCATGCTCTCACCACTGCACTCTAGCTTGGGCAACAGAGTGAGATCCTGTCTCAAAAAACCAAAACAAAACAAATCTCAATTCAATTACATTTAATTATTCCAAAAACCAAACTCTCTCATTGTACAACATTCAAACAATAAAGTAAGAAAAAGTGCCTATGTGCCCCAAATTGGCGTGACTACTGCTTGCAGTTTAGATGTGTGTCCTGTCAGCCTATAGAAACACAAGTGTCTGTGTGTGAGTGTAACTTTGACCCCTTCTCCTCCCCCTCCAACAAATGTACATATATATATATATATATATTCTTTTTGTTTGTTTTGTTTTGTTTTGTTTGTTTTTTGTTTTTGATGTTAGTAGAGACAAGGTCTCACTATGTTGCCCAGGCTGGTCACAAACTCCTGAGCTCATGCAATCCTCTCACCTTGGCCTCCCAAAGTACTGAGATTATAGGTGTGAGCCACCATGCTCAGCCTATATATTCTTTTTTTTTTTTTTTTTTTTTTTGAGACAGAGTCTTGCTCTGTCACCCAGGCTGCAGTGCAATAGCGTGATCTTGGCTCACTGCAACCTCCACCTCCTGGGTTCAAGCGATTCTCCTGCCTCAGCCTCTTGAGTAGCTGGGATTACAGGCATGCACCACCACACCAAGCTAATTTTGTATTTTTAGTAGAGATGGGGTTCCACCAGTCAAGTTGGTCTTGAACTCCTGACCTCAGGTGATCTGCCCACCTCAGCCTCCTAAAGTGTTGGGATTACAGGCATGAGCCACCACAGTCAGCCTTTTGTGTGTGTGTGTGTGTGTGTGTGTGTGTGTGTGTGTGTGTGTGTGTGACAGAGTCTTGCTCTGTTGCCCAGGCTGGAGTGAAGTGGCACGATCTTGGCTTACTGCAACCTCTGCCTCCTGGGTTCAAGCAATTCTCCTGCCTCAGCTTCCTGAGTAGCTGGGATTACAGGTGTCCGCTATCAAGCCCAGCTAATTTTCTGTATTTTTAGTAGAGATGGGGTTTCACCATGTTGGCCAGGCTGGTCTTGAACTCCTGACCTCAGGTGATCTGCTCGCCTCGGCCTCCCAAAGTGCTGAGATTACAGTCGTGAGCCACCATGCCCTGCTATATATCCTTTTTTTTTTTTTTCTTTTTTTGAGAAGGAGTCTTACTCTGTCACCCAGGCTAGAGTGCAGTGGCATGATCTTGGCTCACTGCAACCTCCACCTCCTGGGTTCATGCAATTCTCCTGCCTCAGCCTCCTGAGTAGCTGGGATTACAGGCACACGCCACCAGGGCTGGCTAATTTTTTGGTATTTTTTAGTAGAGATGGGGTTTCGCCATGTTGGTCAGGCTGGTTTCGAACCCCTGACTTTGTGATCCGCCTGCTTTGGCCTCCCAAAGTGCTGCGATTACAGGCATGAGCCACTGCACCTGGCCTTATATTCTTTTTTTTTTTTTTTTTTTTTAAACAGCCTGATGGGGTCAGGTGCAGTGGCTCCTGCCTGTAATCCCAGCACTTTGGGAGGCTGAGGTGGGCAGATCACTTGAGGTCAGGAGTTAGAGACCAGCCTGGCTAACATATAGTGAAACCCATCTCTGCTAAAAATACAAAAATTAGCTGGGTGTGGTGACGCACGACTGTAATCCCAGCTACTCAGGAGGCTGAGTCTGGAAAATCGCTTGAACCCGGGAGGCAGAGTCTGCAGTGAGCCGAGATCACACTATTGCACTCCAGCCTGGGCAACAAGAGCGAGACTCCATCTCAAAACAAAACAAAACAAAACAACTTGATGGACATCTTTGTCAGTACATATAATTCTATTTGGTTCCTTTTAATGGTCACATAGTAAGACTTATTATATTAGGGTCAGCAAAGTATGGTCTCTAGACCAAATATGGCCCAGCACCTAAATGAAGTTGTATGGGAACATAGCCATGCCTATTCCTTTCCATAGAGTCTCAGCCTACTTTTGCACAATAGTAGCAGAATTAAAAGGTTGCATCAGAGACTCTGTTGCCTACAAAGTCCAGAGAGTTTACTATCTAGCTCTTTACAGAAAAAGTATGCCAACCTGTGCAATATATGGCTGTATCATGCTTTATTTAGCCAGTCCCTGTTAATAACATTTAAGTTGTTTCCACTTGTTCAGCATTAACAATCTCACAATTAACACTTTCTTTTTCAACATTTACATCAGTTGATGGCCACCATGGCTATCAGTGAGTGAGAACATTAGTAAGTGTGAACCCAATGTGTCGATACAGAAATATTTCCTTTAAGAGTGGACTCTCTCATTAATAGACATTGTGGCTCCAGGGGCAACTCTGGAAATAGGAGCAATTACCAAAGTTGCCAAGGCAAAGGGCTGTACAGAAAAATCTCATTTTCATAATAAAGAACCAGAACACTCAGCAAAGAGCATCAAAGCAGACTTCAGGGTCCAGCATGAGGTGAAAATTCAGGGATGCAGAACAATGAAACATAGATACGAGCCGAGGATAGCCTACTGTCACTGACGGAGTGACATAAAGGAGCCCAAAAGTAAAGGGAGGGATATCATTTCAAACATTAGCTCGGCACGGTGGCACATGCCTGTAAGCAATCCCAGCTACTCAGAAGCTGAGGCAGGAGAATTGCTTAAATCTAGCAGTTCAAGGCTGCAGTGAGCCATGATCGTACCATTGCACTCCAGCCTGGGCAAGAGAGCGAGATCCTGTTGAAAGAAAGAAAGAGGCCGGACGCGGTGGCTCACGTCTGTAATCCCAGCACTTTGGGAGGCTGAGGCAGGTGGATCGCCTGAGTTAAGGAGTTTGAGACCAGCCTGGCCAACACAGTGAAACCCTGTCTCTATTTAAAATACAGAAAATTAGCTGGGCTTGGTGGCGGACGCCTGTAATCCCAGCTACTTGGGAGGCTGAGGCAGGAGAATTGCTTGAACCTGGAAGGCAGAGGTTGCAGTGAGCCGAGATCATGCCATTGCACTCCAGCCTGGGCAATAAGAGCGAAACTCCGTTTCAAGAAAAAAAAGAAAAGAAAAGAGAGAGAGAAAGAGAGAGAGGAAGGAAGGGAGGAAGGGAGGGAGGAAGGGAGGAAGGAAGAAAGCGAGGGAGGAAGGGAGGGGTAAGGAAAGGGAAGGGAAAGAAAGGAAGGAAAGAAGGAAAGAAAGAAAGAAAAGTAGCAATTACCAAGCATTTGCCAGGCACGAGTGCTTGATACTGTACAGGCAGGCATGGTATTCCAAATGTTCAGTAAGGATTATGGCTCAGACATCAGCCAGTCAGAACAGATGCAGAACTTTTTCGTTTTTCTTTCCTTCCTTCCTTCCTTCCTTCCTTCCTCCCTCCCTCTCACCTTCCCTCCCTCCTTCTCTTTCTTTCTTTTTTTTTTTTTTTTTTGAGACACAGTCTTGCTCTTTCACACAGGCTAGAGTACAGTGGGGTGATGCAATCATGGCTCACTACAGCCTCGACCTCCCAGACTCAAGCGATTCTCCCACCTCAGCCTCCGTAGTGCTGCGATTACAGGCATAAGCCACTGCACTCGGCCAGATGCAGGACTTAAATAATTGATATCACTGAACCAGTGTGAGTTGCTGAATATCACACTGCCCATATTCAGTACTCAATTTAATCCCCACAGTCATATGCCACCTGACAGTCAAGAGAAGCAACTTTGAGGAAAAATATCAACCAACACAGTTTCCTTCTCCTCCAAGCATGTCTCGGGATATGTCCCCTCCACTCTAACCACTGATAGTAACTGAAGAAGCAATTGTCAGACCTCCTGCACAGTCTCAGACTGTACTAGAAAAGATGGATATGTGTGTGTAAAGTTATATATTGCTATAGATATTTCTCCAAAGAAGATATACACGTGGCCAATACGCACAAGAAAAGATGCTCGACTGGGCGTGATGGCTCATGCCTGTAATCCCAGCACTCCGGAGGCTGAGGCGGGCAGATTACCTGAGGTCAGGAGTTCGAGACCAGTGTGGCCAACATGGCAAAACCCCGTCTCTACTAAAAATGCAAAAAAATTAGCCAGGCACGGTGGCAGGTGCCTGTAATTCCAGCTACTTGGAAGGCTGAGGCAAGAGAATCGCTTGAACCTGGGAGTTGGCAGTTGCAGTGAGCTGAGACGGCGCCACTGCACTCCAGCCTGGGCAACAGAGCAGGACTCCATATCAAAAAAAAAAAAAGAAAAAGAAAGAAAGAAAAGAAGAGATGCTCAACATTATTAGTTATTAGAGAAGTGCAAATCAAAACCACGAGATACTACCCCACATCCACTAGAATGGATATAATAAAAAGAGGGACCATAACAAGCGTCAGTAAGGATGTGTGTAGAAGTTGAAGCCCTCAGGCCGGGCGCGGTGGCTCAAGCCTGTAATCCCAGCACTTTGGGAGGCCGAGGCGGGTGGATCACGAGGTCAGGAGATCGAGACCATCCTGGCTAACATGGTGAAACCCCGTCTCTACTAAAAATACAAAAAACTAGCCGGGCGTGGTGGCGGGCGCCTGTAGTCCCAGCTACTCGGAGGCTGAGGCAGGAGAATGGCGTGAACCTGGGAGGCGGAGCTTGCAGTGAGCCGAGATCGCGCCACTGCACTCCAGCCTGGGTGACACAGCGCGAGACTCCGTCTCAAAAAAAAAAAAAAAAAAAAAAAAAAGAAGTTGAAGCCCTCATCCACTGAAGGTAGGAATGTAAAACAGCACAGTTGCTGTGGAAAACAATTTGGCAGTTTCTCAAAAAGTTAAACAGAGGTACCATACAACCCAGCAATTCCACTCCTCGGTATATACCCAAGAGAAATGAAAACAAGTGTCCACACAAAACTTTTACACAAATGTTCATAGCAGCACGATTCACAATAGCAAAAAGTAGAAACAACACAAATGCTCATCAACTGATGAATGGCTGAACACAATATGGTATATCCATACAATAGGCTATATTATGCAGCCATGAGATGTACTGAGACATGCTACAACATGGATGAACCTTGAGGACGTTGTGCTAAGTGAAAGAACAGACACAAGGCCCAGTGCAGTGGCTCATGCCTGTAATCCCAGCACTGTGGGAGGCTAAGGCGGGCAGATCACCTGAGGTCAGGAGTTCGAGACCAGCCTGGCCAACATGGTGAAACCCCATCTCTATTTTTAAAAAGTACAAAACTTAGCCAGGCGTGGTGGTGTGCACCTGTAATCCCAGCTACTTGGGAGGGTGAGGCAGGAGAATCATTTGAACCCAGGAGGCAGAGTTTGCAGTGAGCCAAGATCGCACCACTGCACTCCAGCCTGGGCGACAGAGTGAGACTCCGTCTCCAAAGGAAAAAAAACAAAAACAGAAACAAAAGGCCACATAGTATATATGATTCCATTTTTAGGGAATGTCCAGAACAGGCAATTCCATGGACACTGAAAGTAGATTCATGGCAGCCTGAGACTGAGGGTGGGAGAAAAGGAAATGACTGCTAATGGGTACAGGCTGATGAAAATGTTCTAGAATTAGATAGTGGGGATGGTTACATAACTTTGTTAACATACTAAAAACCTTCAGAAGAGCGTGAATTTTATGGTATATAAATAACATTTCTTTTAAAACTATAGATTAGGCTGGGCACAGTGGCTCATGCCTGTAATCCTAGTACTTTGGGAGGCCAAGGCAGGAGGACTGCTTGAGTGCAGGAGTCTGAGACCAGCCTGAGCAACATAGCAAGACATCATCTCTGCAAAAAAATGTTTTTAATTAGCCGGATGTGGTAGCACTCGCCTGTAGTTCCAACTACTCAGGAGGCTGAGGTGGGAGGGTTGCTTGAGCCCAGGAGGTCAAGGCGGCAGTGAGCTGTGATTGAGCCACTTGCGCTCCAGCCTGGGTGACAAAGTGAGACCATCTCAAAAACTAAATAATTTTTTTAAAGTTACATATTATTAGCCAGGTGTGGTGGTGCATGCCTGTAATCCCAGCTACTCAAGAGGCTGAGGCAGAAGAATTGCTTGAACCCGGGAGGTGGAGGTTGCGGTGAGCCAAGATTGTGCCACTGTACTCCAGCCTGGGCAAAAAGAGTGAAACCCCGTCTAAAAAAAAAAAAAAGTACATATTATTATACCAATGAACCACATTCCTTGGTGACTTACCTTCATTTTTCATCCTAAAGATCTCCCTGTATAAGAGAGAGTATGTGCTTCATTTTGGCACATCCTAATTATCAGTAAATGCTTATACAGGCTTACTGTGGGCCAGATACTACGCTAAGTGCTTTCCATGAGTGAATGAACTCTACTGGGTGAGATGAGCCACTATTTGTACTTCTGGACCCGTGATCCCTGATGTCTGCCCATTTGAGTTCTGAGAGTTGGCCTCAGCATTAGGATGGTGGCAGCAGTGGTGCAGAGAGAGAGCGCACAGGACCTCGGGTTCGAAAAACTCAAGAAAACTCAGAACACTGATAGAAAATAGCCTGGGACAGTATCCAGCAACAGAAGAACAAGTTGAAGCTCAAAATCAGGAACTAGGTTGCAGACTGGGATTGGTAAAGAAATTGGAGTCGGGGGTGGGTTCCCAAAAAGGGACAATGTCAGCACTCCATGCTACAACACTGAATCCCAACAAAACATAGCAGATATAATCCAGGTCTACATCAAAAGTTCTTGGGAATGTACATGAAATCATACTGGGGCCAGGATATGTTGAGTGAGGCACAGATCTGGCCATGCAGTGCAGGGATGATGCCAGTGTTGATTTCTAAGCCTGTGTTTTCTCTGAGTTCTGATGGATCAGTGTCTAGGAGAACAAAGGCAAGATCAAGTGCTCCAGGTACTCAGAGTCAGAAATCCAATCTACAAGGCAAGCAATGAAGACAGCAAGAAAGGACTGCAAGACAAAAACTAAAGGCCAAGCCCAGGGATGGGTAACGATTTCTGAGAAAACATATAAGCGCAGTGGCTGTCGCTGGCCACTGGCTCCTGGTGCCAGATTATAAAGCGAAGGTATGGGAAACAGCAGCATGAACTCAGGGATCAGCCGAGGACAAACAGAGCTGAGTCTGCTTTCAACCTGCCCCCTGGAATGAAGTGAGCTATGGACTACAAAACAGGATGCGATGAGACGACAGGACAGCAGAAAGCTAAAGGTAAGCCTAATAGACTCTATCCAAAGTGTCCATCTGGGTTGGACACGGTGGCTTATGCTTGTAATCCCAGCACTGCAGGAGGCCAAGGCAGGCAGGTTGCTTTAGTCCAGGAGTTCAAGATCAGCCTCGGCAAAATAGTGAGACTTCGTCTCTACAAAAAAAAAAAAAAAAAAAAAACAAAAAAAAACTGGGGCCAGGCACAGTGGCTCACGCCTGTAATCCCAGCACTTTGGGAGTCTGAGGCAGGTGGATCACAAGGTCAGGAGTTCGAGACCAGCCTGGCCAATATGGTGAAACCCCGTCTCCACTAAAAATACAAAAATTAGCCAGGCACGGTGGCGGGCGCCTGTAGTCCCAGCTACTCGGGAGGCTGAGGCAGAAGAATTGCTTGAACCCAGGAGGTGGAGATTGCAGTGAACCGAGATCGCACCACTGTGCTTCAGCCTTCACCCACGAGACTCCATCTCAAAAACAAACAAACAAAAAAATTGTAATCAGCTGGGTGTGGTGGTACGTGCCTGTAGTCCCAACTACTCCTGTGGCTGAGGTGGGAGGACTATTTGAGCCCAGGAGTCTGAGGCTGCAGTGAGCCATGATCATGCCACTGCACTCCAGCCTGAGTGACAGAAAGAGACCCCATTTCAAAAAACACAAAACAGAAAAATAAAAAAGTTTGGTTGCAATGGCTTTTTAGAGACACCATGTCTAAAAAAACAAGAAAAAGAAGGGCCAGGCACGGTGGTTGATGCCTGTAATCCTAGCACTTTGGGAGGCCGAGGCAGGCGGATCACTTGAGGTCAGGAGTTCTAGACCAGCCTGGCCAACAGGGTGAAACCCCATCTCTATTAAAAAATACAAAAATTAGCTGGGCATGGTGGCACACACTTGTAATCCCAGCTACTCGGGAGGCTGAGGCATGAGAATTGCTCGAACCTGGGAGGCAGAGCTTGCAGTGAGCCGAGACTGGGCCACTGCACTCCAGTGTGGGCAACAGAGCGAGACTCTGTCTCAAAAAGAAAAAAAAAAGAAAAAGAAACAACTGGCCACAGAGTAGAGAAAGAACAGAATGGGAGAAAGATGAGAGGCTTGGGGACCAGTTAGGAGACAGCTACAAGTTGAGAGTAAAGTGATAAAGGCCTAAATCAGAGGCTAACAAACTTTTGCTATAGGGCCATGTGGTAAATATTTTAGTCTTTGCTTGCCATAAGGTCTGTGTATCAATTTTTTAACTATGCTGTTGTAGCATGAAAGTAGCCATAGATAAGAAGTAACAGGCTGGGTGAGGTGGCTCACACCTATAATCCCAGCACTTTGGGAGGCCAAGGCAAGCGGATCACTGGAGTTCAAGACCAGCCTGACCAACATGGCTTCGCTATCTCTACTAAAAATACAAAATTAGGGCTGGGCGCAGCAGCTCACACCTGTAATCCCAGCACTTAGGGAGGCTGAGGTGGGCAGCTGAGGTCAGGAGTTCGAGACCAGCCTGGCCAACATGGTGAAACACCATCTCTACTAAAAATACCAAAATTAGCCAGGCTTGGTGGCATGCCCCTGTAATCCCAGCTACTCGGGAGGCTGAGGCAGGAGAATTGCTTGAACCCAGGAAGCAGAGGTTGTGGTGAGCCAAGATCGTGCCATTGCACTCCGGCCTGGGCAAAAAGAGCAAAACTCCATTTCAAAAAAAAAAGAAAGAAAAGGAAAAAAAAGAAAAATTAGCTGGGCATGGTGGCGCGTGCCTAAATCCCAGCTACTCAGGAGGCTGAGGCAGAAGAATTGCTTGAACCTGGAGGCGAAGGTTGCAGTAAGCTGAGATGGCACCCCTGCAACCCAGCCTGGATGACAGAGACTCTGCTTCAAAACAAACAAACAAAAAGTAACAAATAGGCATGACTGTGTTCCCATAAAACTTTATTTACAAAAATGGTGGTGGGGAGCCAGATTTGGCCCATGGGCTAGTTTGCCTACCCTGGACCTAAAGTAATAATATAATAGTCAACATTTGTTGAGAACTATGACATACCAGGCACTTTATTACTGATTCTCACAGCAACCTTGAGGGGAAGTATTATTGGCTCTTTTCTAGAGATAAAGAAACTGAGGCTGAGAGATGTTAGGTTACTTTCCCAGGGTCACCCTGATGGTATGTGGCAAAACTGGGATTCAACTCAGGTCTTACTCCAGAGCTCATAGTTAGTCTATGCCACCTGCCAGAGCAGTCAAAAGGAAGGGAGAGGGGAATATATGACTATCACATCTCAGTTCCTGGGAGAATTCACTCACTCGCTCGCTCACTCACTCACTCATTCATTCATCCATTCAACAAATATTTTACTTATGCTATTTGCAAAGTACTTGGGATTCAAAGACAAATAAGATATGACTGCTGTCCTCGAGTAGCTCAGAGTCTAGATTTTTTTTTTTTTTTTTTTTTTGACAGGGTCTTGCTCTGTCATCCAGGCTGGCATGCAGTGGCACAATCATGGCTCACTGCAGCCTCGACCTCCTGGGCTCAGGTGATCCTCCCACCTTAGCCTCCCAAGTAGCTGGAACTACAGATATGCACCACCATATCAGGTTAATTTTTTGTTTATTTGTTTGTTTGTTTTTGTAGAGATGGGGTTTTGCCATGCTGCCCAGGCTGGTCTCGAACTCCTGGCTCAATTGATCCATCCACCTTGGCCTCCCAAAGTGCTGGGATTACAGGTGTGTGTCACCGCACCTGGCCAAGTCTAGCATTTAAACCTCTAACTAAATGTAAGGGATGAAGAAAAGGGATTGTGATTTATTAATAAGATCAGTGAGTTAAAACATTGAAGTTGCTCTCATCCCTGCTTCCTTCCTTCCTCCAAGCATCCAGAGAGCTCTCTGATCCTTTGGGATCACAGACACGGGATATTTTTACTCTCCAGAATGAACACATAGGCGGATTTACTGTGAAACTACTGAAGCTTACACTTCAGGGTCCCTTGCTTCCTCAAACAGGGCTTCCAAGCCCTGTATCTAATTTTGTATTTTTTTTTTTTTTTTTTTTTTTTTGACGGAGTCTCATTCTGTCTCCCAGGCTGGAGTGCAGTGGCCGGATCTCAGCTCCGCCTCCTGGGTTTACGCCATTCTCCTGCCTCAGCCTCCTGAGTAACTGGGACTATAGGCGCCTGCCACCTCGCCCGGCCACTTTTTTGTATTTTTCAATAGAGATGGGGTTTCACCATGTTAGCCAGGATGGTCTCAATCTCCTGACCTCGTGATCTGCCCGTCTGGAGGCCTTGTGATCTGGGCTCCCAAAGTGCTGGGATTACAGGCTTGAGCCACCGTGCCCGGCCCTGCATTTCTTTCTTAAGAGTTGCCTGTCCCAAATATATAAGCCTCAGGGCCCCAAACCTAGATCCAGCTTAAGTGAGTATTTTTTAAGAGCCAGGTCTGATAGAAGCCTGTTTTTAAGGAATTACCAGGAACTGAGATGCTGTTTTTGGCCTTCAGGGGTTTCTCTCAGAACTAAGAATTTGGGGGCTGTCCTCAGTCACAGGTGCAGCCTGAAGTCTGTTCCCACCACGTCCACTCTCCTCCATTTCCCATCACCTGCCCCTATTGTGTCTTCCTTTAAAATGCAGCCCTGGGCACTAAGCTTTGTGCTGATTCAAGCTCTTTGGAATTCAAGACATCCAGGAATCCGATGCTCCAAGAATTTTTCCAGTGACCTCTCAGTGGGCCATTCAGGCAGGAAAGGACACACACATTCCTAATGGGGCCAGGGGCTGTGACTGAGCCTGTGTGTGGCTGGGAGTCTCCTGAATACAAGGTGCTGGCAGTTGGCAGGGCTTCCCAGGGTGGGGACGTCTTGCTGAGCTCATCAGCAGGCCCAGCTCTGTACCCATTTGTCCAGGGAAAACTCAACCCCTAGTGGAACTGTTTGTTTTATACTCTCTCACCCAAGTCATAAATGACTCACAACTAGAATGTTATTAACGTGAAACAGGAGCCTACCTGGCAAAATAATTGGTTTTGGTCATTTTTCTGAGTGGCAGGCAAATCCACAAAGCATATCAAATTACAGGTTAGAAACTTGATGACTAAACAATAATAATACTGTGAGTTCTCAAGGGTACATCCTGTACCTGTTTTGCCCACTGTCGTATCACCAAAAAGACACAGTGAATACAGCCCCTGACACATTGGAGGAACTCTATAAAGAGTTACTGAATGATTAAAGAAAAGGG
>NC_037681.1:106021370-106025544 GCF_003255815.1 Theropithecus gelada
GAGTCTTGCTCTGTCATCCAGGCTGGCGTGCAGTGGCACAATCATGGCTCACTGCAGCCTCGACCTCCTGGGCTCAGGTGATCCTCCCACCTTAGCCTCCCAAGTAGCTGGAACTACAGATATGCACCACCATATCAGGTTAATTTTTTGTTTATTTGTTTGTTTGTTTTTGTAGAGATGGGGTTTTGCCATGCTGCCCAGGCTGGTCTCGAACTCCTGGCTCAATTGATCCATCCACCTTGGCCTCCCAAAGTGCTGGGATTACAGGTGTGTGTCACCGCACCTGGCCAAGTCTAGCATTTAAACCTCTAACTAAATGTAAGGGATGAAGAAAAGGGATTGTGATTTATTAATAAGATCAGTGAGTTAAAACATTGAAGTTGCTCTCATCCCTGCTTCCTTCCTTCCTCCAAGCATCCAGAGAGCTCTCTGATCCTTTGGGATCACAGACACGGGATATTTTTACTCTCCAGAATGAACACATAGGCGGATTTACTGTGAAACTACTGAAGCTTACACTTCAGGGTCCCTTGCTTCCTCAAACAGGGCTTCCAAGCCCTGTATCTAATTTTGTATTTTTTTTTTTTTTTTTTTTTTTGAGACGGAGTCTCATTCTGTCTCCCAGGCTGGAGTGCAGTGGCCGGATCTCAGCTCCGCCTCCTGGGTTTACGCCATTCTCCTGCCTCAGCCTCCTGAGTAACTGGGACTATAGGCGCCTGCCACCTCGCCCGGCCACTTTTTTGTATTTTTCAATAGAGATGGGGTTTCACCATGTTAGCCAGGATGGTCTCGATCTCCTGACCTCGTGATCTGCCCGTCTGGAGGCCTTGTGATCTGGGCTCCCAAAGTGCTGGGATTACAGGCTTGAGCCACCGTGCCCGGCCCTGCATTTCTTTCTTAAGAGTTGCCTGTCCCAAATATATAAGCCTCAGGGCCCCAAACCTAGATCCAGCTTAAGTGAGTATTTTTTAAGAGCCAGGTCTGATAGAAGCCTGTTTTTAAGGAATTACCAGGAACTGAGATGCTGTTTTTGGCCTTCAGGGGTTTCTCTCAGAACTAAGAATTTGGGGGCTGTCCTCAGTCACAGGTGCAGCCTGAAGTCTGTTCCCACCACGTCCACTCTCCTCCATTTCCCATCACCTGCCCCTATTGTGTCTTCCTTTAAAATACAGCCCTGGGCACTAAGCTTTGTGCTGATTCAAGCTCTTTGGAATTCAAGACATCCAGGAATCCGATGCTCCAAGAATTTTTCCAGTGACCTCTCAGTGGGCCATTCAGGCAGGAAAGGACACACACATTCCTAATGGGGCCAGGGGCTGTGACTGAGCCTGTGTGTGGCTGGGAGTCTCCTGAATACAAGGTGCTGGCAGTTGGCAGGGCTTCCCAGGGTGGGGACGTCTTGCTGAGCTCATCAGCAGGCCCAGCTCTGTACCCATTTGTCCAGGGAAAACTCAACCCCTAGTGGAACTGTTTGTTTTATACTCTCTCACCCAAGTCATAAATGACTCACAACTAGAATGTTATTAACGTGAAACAGGAGCCTACCTGGCAAAATAATTGGTTTTGGTCATTTTTCTGAGTGGCAGGCAAATCCACAAAGCATATCAAATTACAGGTTAGAAACTTGATGACTAAACAATAATAATACTGTGAGTTCTCAAGGGTACATCCTGTACCTGTTTTGCCCACTGTCGTATCACCAAAAAGACACAGTGAATACAGCCCCTGACACATTGGAGGAACTCTATAAAGAGTTACTGAATGATTAAAGAAAAGGGATGAGCTGTTCTTAGTGGAAACACCCATTTCTCCTATGAATTCGCATTCTTTTGGACCAGTTCTTTCTAAATTAACTGCACTAGCCAGCAGTATCAGAGCATCTTTATCTTTGGATATTACAACTCTATAAATTCTAATTTCTTCTTCTTCTTTTTTTTTTGAGACAGAGTTTTGCTTTTTCACCCAGGCTGGAATGAAGTGGCACAATCTCGGCTCACTGCAACTTCTACCCCGCCGGGTTCAAGCGATTCTCCTGCCTCAGCCTCCTGAGTAGCTGGGATTATAGGCACCTGCCACCACGCTGGCTAATTTTTCTATTTTCAGTAGAGACAGCGAAGTCATGTTGGCCAGACTGGTCTCAAACTCCTGACCTCACGTGATCCACCCACCTCAGCCTCCCAAAGTGCTAGGGTTACAGGCGTGAGCCCTGCACCCGGCTGAGATGCTATAATTTCTAACCTATAGCTTCCCCTTTTCTGGATTCCATGCAGTCCACATGCAAGCATTCTATGACTCATTACCTCCTGAGCATCCAGCTTCTTAAGTGTTACATTCCAGGGATCTTTTCTACAGTATGTTTCTAACTCCTTGGCGGTTTTTGGGGAGACCTGGGTGACACACTTGGAACAGACCTGCTCCAAGGGCTTGCTCAGCCACTTTGTGTACATCCCACTCCCTTCACTTTCAGGAGACCTCATTTTCTAACCTTCCTTAGAGCAACCAATCCCCCATACCCTGTCTCCTTCTTCAGAGAATCTTTCTATGGGGATTTGTGGTTTTTAAATTGGCATATGAGTTTTAGGCACAGTTGGAGCAGGAAATGCCTTCATGAGGAATTCAGCAGCTTCCAGAGATAAAATGTGATAGGGCAAATTATGAGTCTGGGAATCAGGACACTTGGGTTCCAGTTTTGTACACATCATTCATTCATTTCACAAATGAGCACCCAAAGCCCACTATGATAGCCAACTGCAGGGCTGTGCTAGAAGTATGTAAATAAACACACCTACTCCCGCCCAAAGGCAGCCCAGTGGGGGAAGTGAAAGGATTAATTGCAATAATAGAGAATTGTAAAAGGAATTGGGAGCACTTAGTGAGGTGGTTCTCCAACTTTACTGCACCATCAGGATCCCCACGGGTGTTCTTTCAAATGCCAATCTTTTGAGTCCCAGCCTTCAGAGATCCTGATCCGGTTGATCTAGGAATGCTCAGGGACATTGAATATTTATTCTGAGCGCATTCCCTCCTCCCTCCACTCCCCTCCCGGTGATTCCACTGGAAGTGGCCCCAACCCACACACTTTCCTTCAAGAAAAGGTTCACAAAGGCAGGGGTCTGCAGCTGATTTTTTTTTTTTTTTTTTTTTTTCAAGGGACAAGGTGTTGCTGTCACCCATGCTGGAGAGCAGTGGCGCAATCATAGCTCACTGCAGCCTCAATCTCCCAGGCTCAAGTGGTACTCCCGCCTCAGCTTCCCAAGTAGCTGGAACTACAGGCATGTGCCACCACATCCAGCCCTTACAGCACATCCAGCTCTTACAGCTGATTTTTAGAGGAGGAAGGAATACAAACTTATGAGGCACAGAGGCAAAAAATGGCATGATTTTACCCTACACTCTAAGACAATGAAGGCCATGAAGCATGAATACCACAGCTTCCTGACCTACCCAAATGGACACCTTTATCTCCACTAGCAACTTTTTCTTTTGAGACAGAGTCTCACTCTTGCCCAGGCTGGAGTGCAGTGGTGCGATCTCGGCTCACTGCAACCTCTGCCTCCCGGGTTCAAGCGATTCTCCTGCCTCAGCCTCCTGAGTAGCTGGGACTACAGGCATGAGCCACCATGCCCAGTTAATTTTTCTATTTTTAGTAGAGATGGGGTTTCACCATCTTAGTCAGGCTAGTCTTGAACTCCTGATCCACCCACCTCGGCCTCCCAAAGTGCTGGGATTACAGGTGTGAGCCACCATGACTGGCCAATTTTTGTATTTTCTTAGTAGAAACAGGGTTTCACCATACTGGCCAGGCTGGTCTCAAACTCCTGACCTCGTGATAAGCCCGCCTCGGGCTCCCAAAGTGCTGGGATTACAGGCATAGGCCACCACGTTGGGCCCATTGGCAACCGTTTCTATAGCACCAGCAGAGGAAGAGGTATCCTGCTCCTGGTGGAAGCTAAACTCATCTAAGCTCCTTCTCCCCTCCATCTCCCACTCTCACCAACCCCACCTCCCTGCTCCACACACACATACACCCTTCAGTTCTCTGCCACCTCTCCTGGATCCTTCCCCTAAACCTCTAAACACACTAGACTCTCCTATTCCTAAAACCAAAAACACTTCCCTTCACTCTGGGGCCTCCACTTACCATCTCTTTTTTTTTTTTTTTTTTTTTTTTTTT
>NC_037681.1:106028542-106153943 GCF_003255815.1 Theropithecus gelada
TTTTTTTTTTTTTTTTTTTTTTTTGACTCTTGTTGCCCAGGCTGGAATGCAATGATGCAATCTCGGCACACAGCAACCTCCGCCTCCTGGGTTCAAGCGATTCTCCTGCCTCAGCCTCCCAAGTAGCTGAGATCACAGGCATGAGCCACCATGCTTGGCTACTTTTGTATTTTTAGTAGAGACGGGGTTTCTCCATGTTGGTCAGGCTGGTCTCGAACTCCCGACCTCAGGTGATCCGCCCACCTCGGCCTCCCAAAGTGCTGGGATTATAGCCATGAGCCACCATGCCCAGTCCCACTTACCACCTTTTATTTCTCATTTATTTCTCTGACAAGCTTTTTTTTGAGATGGAGTCTTGCTCTGTTGAGTGCAGTGGCATGGTTTGGCTCACTGCAACCTCCAGCTCCTGGGCTCAAGTGATCCTCCTGCCTCAGCCACCCAAGTAGCCAGGATTACAGGAGTGCGCCATGACGCCTGGTTAATTTTTGTATTTTTAGTAGAGATGGGGTTTCGCATGTTGGCCAGGCTGGTCTTGAACTCCTGACCTCAAGTGATCCATCCGCCTCAGCCTCCCAAAGTGCTGGGATTACAGGTGTGAGCCACCGCGCCCGGCCTCTGCCAACCTTCTTTAAAGAAAGAAAAAAGAAATAAAAGGGCTATGAAACCAGTGTATGTTAATTACAGAAAATTTCAAAACTAAAAGGAGAAAAAGGCCTTCACACCTTATCATAAGCTCTCAAAACATCAATCATAACTGCTTCAATTAATTTTGTCACCAGAATGTAAATACCTCCAGGATGGGGACATGGTTTTCTTTTTCATCATTGTGTCCTCAGTGGACCCAGAAGACTCAATAAATATGTATTTATTGGGGACTACTAGATGGAGGAGAGAGGGAGGGAGACAAGGGCTAAAAACCTACCTTCTGGGTACAATGCTTAGTACCTGAGTGACATAATCATTCATACCCCAAACCTCAGCATCATGCAATACACCAGATAACAAACCTAGGTAACACAAAAGTAACACAAATCATCCATATTATACACCCATAACCATATTGACTCTGGTATCCATCCAATCTTTATGTGTTTTATTAAAAATAAAAAATGAGGACAGGTGCCATGGCTCACGCCTGTAACCCCAGCACTTTGGGAGGCTGAGGTGGGAAGATCATTTGATGCCAGGAATTTGAGACCAGCATAAGCAACATAGCAAGACCTCATCTCTAAAAAAAAAAAAAAAAAATCTTAAAATTAGCTGGGCGTGGTGGTGCATGCCTGTAGTCTCAGCTACTCAGGAGACTGAGGGTGGGAGGATCGCTTGAGCCTGGGAGGTCAAGGTTGCAGTGAGCCATGATCATGCCACTGTCCTCCAGCCTGGGTGACAGAGCAAGACCCAGTCTCAAAAAACAAAAACAATAATGACATCAGGTTGTACATACACAATTTAGAAAAGAATGTTTTATAACCTGCTTTTTTTGCTAAAAACATATCATAAATATATTTCTAGTTCATTACCCATTTTTAGTTGCTGCTTTTGGTTTGGATAGACAATAATTTATAGATTTTCAATTTTAAATATTAAAAAGAACACTGTGACAAACATCCTTGTGTCTAAAATCTTTGCATGTATCAGTAATTACCTAAATAGGCTGAGTTGAGCCAGGACTGCTGTGGCAAAGAATGGGCAAAAATCTATGGCTCTTGAAACCTACCATAAAATCCCATTTGGAATGCTTGTAACAAGTCATGTTTCTTTCTTGACACCCTCATTATCAAGTATTATTAAAATTATTTTTCTGCCAATTTAAGAGGTGAAATGGTGTCTCCTTTTAATTTGGATTTATTTGATTCCTAGTGGTTGAATTTGTTTCATATTATTTCAGCTCATCTTCTAGAAGTCATGTATAGCTACTGTCAGTTTCCAGGCTTCCAAGGACTCCCTTCAGCCTACTGCAATGCAGCTTCTGACCCTACTCGTCCATGGACAGATGACATCCATTTCTGAAATCCAGGGGCCACACTTCAATCTATCTCATGAGGTATCTCTGCTGGGTGGACATCAATGGTCTCCCTGCCTGAAGACTGCTTCTCTGACTTCTGTGAGCAGAGCCTCTTCTGGTCACTCTTGTTCTCTGGCATAGACTTCTCTTGTGGGGGGTGGCCTTCAGCATCATTATTGCTCAGGGCAGTACAAAAGACCACATAACGGAGTATGATTGTTGGTGAGGAGCCAAGATCACGCCACATCTCAAGAAGAGACGGTAGCAGCCTGGAATGGTTTGTTGGCCATGGGAATAAAGAGAAAGGGATTGATTTGACAGATGTTTAATGGGTAAACATCACAGGATTTGGCAATTGGCTCTGGAAGATAAATGGGAGGAAAGAGTCTAGGATGACCGCTGTGTTTCATCTTGCAGGGTGGGGGTGACTTGACTAGGTTGGTGACTTTGCTCAATCCAATGGGGGATACAAAAAGAGCAAAGACATGAAAGGGAAGATGATGAAAGTGGTATCCCAGAAAATGAGAAGGTGACCAACAGCACCAAAAATCAGGCAATCAGATAAACCAGTTTCTAAGCTGAGGAAGGGGAGTGACAATTCTTTCAAGAAGATTGTCCATGGAGAGAAACAATAGGGTAATAACCAGAGGGAGCACAGGGTTGAAGGGGTGTTTTTTGGCTGAGGGCAACGGACCAGTTGAGGCTGAGCAGCTGAAAGTACAGATGCCAAGCAGGGGGCTGAAGGAGTAAGATCCCAGAGATGGGATGAAGTGGGATCATAACAGAGGAAGGGCTGAACAGAAAGGATATCTCCATGCACGAGGCAGCAGGATGCAGATGTACACATTCCCTTGGAGGCTCACAGTAGGAAGTGAAAGTTCCTGCATTTTGAACTTTCCTCCCTCTGTGATTTAGAAGGTGAGGTTATCTATTAGGCACCTCGGTAAGTAAGCAGTTGGAACCAAGTGGTGAATGTTTATAGTAGAGGGTTCTGACCACAGACAAAGATTGCTCAATGGCACTGAGGTCCAACTGTAGTTGAATGCCCTAGATTTATAACAGCCACAATCTGTACACTTCTATCATTTTTAGTTGCTATATTCTACACCCCAAACAGATATACATAGGGATAAACTGAGTCAGGCAATTCAGGCTTGGAAGCTTGCAAAGCTGGTAGAGTTTGAGGATGAGGGGTTTAAGGAGTTGAGGGCATGAATGAGAAGTCTGAGTTGACCACAGGGCACCAGTTGGGTCAGGTAGAGAATGCAGTTAAAAAGGGAAAAAACAAAAGAAAAAATGGCCGGGCACGGTGGCTCACACCTGTAATCCCAGCACTTTTGAGAGGCCAAGGCAGATGGATCACTTGAGGTCGGGAGTTCAAGACCAGCCTGGCCAACATGGTGAAACCCTGTCTCTACTAAAAATATGAAAATTAGCCAGGCATGGTGGCAAGCGCCTGTATTCCCAGCTACTTGGGAGGCTGAGGCAGGAGAATCACTTGAACCCAGGAGGCTGAGGTTGCAGTGAGCTGAGATCACGCCACTGCACTCCAGCCTGGGCAACAGAGTAAGACTCTGTCTCAGAAAAACAAACACACACACACCATAACAGCAAGTGCAAACATCAAGGATTAGGCCAGGCGTGGCGGCTCACACCTATTAATTCCAGCACTTTGGGAGGCTGAGGTGGAAGAATCACTTAAAGCCAGGAGTTCAAGGCTAGCCTAGGCAACAAAGCGAGACCCTTGTCTCTACAAAAAATAAGAAAATGAGCTGGGTGCAGTGTGGGGCATGCCTGTAGTCCCAGCTACTCAGTGTCCGCTGAGAAATACAGATGATTGCTTGAGCCCAGGAATTCAAGGTTGCAGTGAACCATGATGCACCACTGCACTCCAGCCTGGGTGACACAGCAAGACACTGTATATTTAAAAAAAAAAAAAAAAATGGTTTAGTGGTAGAGAGTAAGAAAACTGAAAAATAGGAAGTTACAATAAGACAGATGATTAGAGTTTCAAGCATGGTCACAAGAGAGGAATGTGTGGTTGAAATGGAAGTGGACATAGATTTGAAAAAAATCAAGGCCTTGTACAGCCAATTGTAAGGCCTTGCTTGAAAACATTCAGGGTGGCAGAATTTGGGATGAAGACTGCAGAGCAGAACTGAGGCCTCAGTGACTCCTGCATAGTGACTGTGAGATTGGTAGACAATAGAGAGCTGGTGAAGTAACCAGATGGCATGGGCCTTCTGACCCTTTCCAGACCTCATGGAAGTGGCAGAAAACTGTAGTCAATATCAGGGCCTCAAATTGTGGCTCCAGCAGTGATTAGCAACATGGCCTTGGGCAAGTCAATTTAACCTCTCTGTGCCTCACTTGCCTTATCAGTAACATGAAGACATAATAGTACCCTCAAGTAAAGTGCTTATAAAAAGGCCTGCCACATGTACCAGAGCACTACTTAAATGTCAGCATCATTATCATTTCTCATTTCAACAATGAGGGGGTTGTTAATAGTCTCTAAGGCACAGATTCTTAAATTTTTTGGTCTCAAAATCCTTTTACATTCTTAAAAATTGTCACAGACACCAAAGAACCTTTTTTTTTTGAGACAGAGTCGCTCTGTCACCCAGACTGGAGTGCAGTGGTGCGATCTCAGCTCCCTGCAACCTCCACCTTCCAGATTCAAGCAATTCTCCCGCCTGTCTCCTGAGTAGCGGGGATTACAGGTGCGCGCCACCACACCCAGCTAATTTTTTTTTTTTTGTATATTTAGTAGAGATGGGGTTACACCATGTTGGTCAGGCTAGTCTTGAACTCCTGCTCCTGATCTGCCCACCTCAGCCTCCCAAAGTGCTGGGATTATAGGCGTGAGCTACCGTGCCCAGCCCTAAGAACTTTTAAAAAAAAATTTATCTGTCAATATTTTTCATATTAGAAAACTGAGAAAATATTTTTAAAATACGTAGTCAGCTGGGTGCAGTGGCTCACGCCTGTAATCCTGACACTCTGGGAAGCTAAGGTGGGTCAGGAGTTTGAGATCAGTCTGGCTAACATGGCAAAACCCCGTCTCTACTAAAAATGCAAAAAAATTAGCCAGTCGTGGTGGCAGGGGCCTGTAATCTCAGCTACTTGGGAGGCTGAGGCAGACTTGCTTGAACCCAGGAGGCAGAGGTTATAGTGAGCCGAGACGGCCCCATTGTACTCCAGCCTGGGCGGCAGAGGGAGACTAGCTCAAAAAAAAAAACAAACAAAAAAGCAGTCACTTGAAAACAGTAATAAATCCACTAACTAGAAATATAACACGTTTTAAAGAAAAATAACTATTTTTTTCCCAAAAAATGTGGAAGTACGATATTGTTTTGCAGATCTCTTTAATGTTTGGCTTAAATGAAGACAGCTAGATTCTCTTCTTCTGCATTCAGTCTGTTAGGATGTGCTGTTTCCTGTTTGCTTAAAGCGTGAAAATCCTAGCAACTCACCTCACCTCTTGGGGACCTTGGACCACACTTTGAGAACCATTACTTTTTCTTTCAGCTCTAAATCATTCACAGCCCTGCGCGGTGGTGGCTCATGGCTGTAATCCCAGGACTTTGGGAGGCTGAGGCGGGCAGATCACCTGAGGCCAGCAGTTTGAGACCAGCTTGGCTGGGCCACATGATGAAACCCTGTCTCTACTAAAAATACAAAAAGTAGTCAGGCCTCATGGCACCCTCCTGTAGTCCTAGCTACTCAGGAGGCTGAGGCAGGACAATCACTTGAACCCGGGAGGTGGAGGTTGCAGTAAGCCGAGATTGCTCCACTGCACTCCAGCCTGTGTGACAGAGAGAGGCTCTATCTCAAAAATAAATAAATACATACATACATAAATAAATAAATCATTCATTCACTCACTCATTCAACACTACTGGATCCCAGAGACAAAGAACAATGTGGTCACTGCCTTTGAGGAGTCTAGTTGAGAAAAAAGATGAAAACAAATTAGAAATTACAGCACGACATGAGTGAACAGAGGAGGAAGTTAGGAAATTACTGGTGTGCCTAAGAGAGGCAGGGAAGG
The DNA here is from genome assembly GCF_003255815.1 of Theropithecus gelada. Taxonomy (NCBI): domain Eukaryota; kingdom Metazoa; phylum Chordata; class Mammalia; order Primates; family Cercopithecidae; genus Theropithecus; species Theropithecus gelada. The sequence continues at coordinate 106,034,602 of NC_037681.1, forward strand.
CTTACAGGAGTACAGGGAACCCGAATTTGACTTTACTTTCCTATGCTCCATCTAAGGAGAAGGAAGATAATGCACAAAGGCGCAAGGGCAGGAATTAATATAGTATAAGGAAGCCCAGGGTACACTGGCAGGAGGAAGAGTCCGTATGCTGGAAAAGCACGTTGGCCTTAAAGTTACATTTCATCCTATTAGCCCCAGGAGGCTGGGGTGATAAGAGCTTGTTTTTCTTTTTTTTGATTGGGAGTCTTGCTCTGTTGCCCAGGCCTGGACGCAATCTCGGCTCACTGCAAGCTCCACTTCCCAGGTTCACGCCATTCTCCTGCCTCAGCCTGCCATGTAGCTGGGACTACAGGCACCCACCACCAAGTCCGGCTAATTTTTTTGTATTTTTAGTAGAGACGGGGTTTCACCATTTAGCCAGGATGGTCTCGATCTCCTGACCTCGTGATCTGCCCATCTTGGCCTCCCAAAGTGCTGGGATTATAGGCGTGAGCCACTACACCTGGCCAAGAGCTTGCTTTCCCTATTTTAAGTCAGGTTTACCGAAGTATAATTTACATAGAAGTAAAAACCACCCTTTGGCTGGGTGCAGTGGCTCACGCCTGTAATCCCAGCACTTTGGAAGGCCGAGGTGGATGGATCACCTGAGGTCAGGAGTTCGAGACGAGCCTGGCCAACATGGTGAAATCCCATCTCTACTTAAAATACAAAAAATTAGCCGGGCGTGGTGGTACATACCTGTGATCCCAGGTACTCGGGAGGCTGAGGCAGGAGAATCACTTGAACCCGGGAAGCAGAGGTTGCAATGAGCCGAGACCCTGCCATTGCATTCCAGCCTGGGGGATAACAGAGAGACTTCGTCTCAAAAAAAAAAAAACAAAAACACCCTTTTAGGTCTATAGTTCTATGAGTTTTGACAGATCCATAGATTCATCCAGTCATGTAAATACCACAATCAAGATATAGAATATTCTCATCATCTCAAAAAGTGTGATCAGTCCACCCTTCCCCAGCTCCAGTTGCCAGCAACCACTGATCTAATTTCTGTCCCTATACTTTTTTACTTTGAAATAATCATATACCCATAGGTAGTTGCAAAGAGGGCCCAGGTACACTTTCTCCAATGGGAACATCTTATAAAGCTATGGAGAAATACAAAAAGCCAGGAAACTGACATTGGTACAATACTATCAAGTAGACTACAGACCTTATTCAGATTTCACTAGTGTTTACATCCATTAGCTTATTTGAAAAAACATAACTGGGCCATGGTATGAAAGAAGGGTTAGCCTAGCAAAAACATGCATTAGTTACAGTTGTCCACAGAAGAAAGGAGAACTCAGGGGGGTGCAGAGAGAGGAAGGGAATAGAGGAAAACATTTCTGGAGTGGAACGGAAATCATTTGGTAGACACTTTGGTATAAGGATTTAAATTAATCCTTCTTGATCTTTTCTTTTTTGAGACAGAGTGTCACACTGTCACTCAGACTAGGATATTGTGGTGCAATCACGGCTCACTGCAGCCTAGACCTCCTGGGCTCAAGCACTCCTCCCACCTCAGCCTCCAGAGTAGTTGGGATGAAAGGCAGATGCCACCACACCTTGCTAATTTTTTTTTTTTTTTTTTTTTGAGATGGAGTCTCACTGTCACCTAGGCTGATATGTTCCCAGGTTCATGCAATTCTCTGCCTCAGCCTCCCAAGTAGCTAGGATTACACGCACCCGCCACCACACCCGGCTAACTTTTGTATATTTAGTAGAGATGGGGTTTCACCATCTTGACCAGGCTGATCTTGAACTCCTGACCTCGTGATCCACCTGCCTCAGCCTCCCAAAGTGCCGGGATTACAGGTAGGAGCCACCGCTCCTGGCCGCTAATTTTTGTATTTTCTGTAGAGATGGGGTTTCGCCCAGGCTGGAAATTAATCCTTTTTTTTTGGAATGAAATTTCCCATATGGCAGGGCAGCAAGCAAAAGGTTGTTTTAAATTGAACAGCCTGACCTCTAACTGAATGAAGGTCATGAAAACCCCAAATAACCATAATATTTCTGAGAATGGTTTCGTTACTCTCTTTCCTTACTCTTATCTGACTGAAAACAACGAAGTAACTATCAAAAACAAAGTTATCTGTTTAGTTAGCTAACCGTTTGCAAAACCCAAGCAAATGAAATCTCTATATTTACTCTTATTCCCTCCTGCAGTTCAGTACTGTAGTAGGCTTTCCTATCTGTTCCACCATTTTATCAGACTATAGTACTGATAATGCCTTAATCTCTATACAATTTATTTATAGACATCACTTACCCATCAGGAGACAATGGGATCAGCGTGGTTGTCCCCACTTTTACAGCCCAAGAAACTGAGGCTCCTGATACCCAGGATCACATATGCCAACACCATAAAATGCTCAGAAAGGCATCGACACAGGATAAGCATTCAATAGACGTTAACTAGCTTTACTTAATACCCTTCTTTCTACTCCACCACACCCCATTTACAGCCAGGTTGGACCTCTTTCTACAAGAGAAATGGAATAAATTTGTGCAGAAGTTCCATATAGGCAATGAAATTATCTCTGGTGACAAAGTCCTCATTTAAACTACAGTTTAACACTAGTTACTACCAAATACAGTCCCTCGGGAGTTCTGAGGGACCCAAAACCTACTTCCTGGACTTTAAGATGAGCTTTTAGTTTCTTTAAAATCAGAAAGTGTCTTAAAACCAGATTCAATGAAATACGGTAACAATCTTTTTACTGTGTCCTGTGATAGGTATTTTATATGCATTTTAGCACTTAACTTCCAAACCTCTTATTATTATATATCTGCTGTTACGTCCATTTTAAAGATAGAGAAGTCAGGGCACAGAGAGGTTGAGAGGTCACACAGTGAATGGTGAACAGTATAAGAGTAACCCCAAAGCAAGCAGTACCCTAGATTCCAATTTCAGTTGACTTCGCCGGCTAACAGTTCAATTTTATGCAAAAACCACAACTTCAAATGGAAAAACATAAATTAAAACAACCACAAAAACCAGACAAATGGAGGCTCAGCAGGCCTTGTAGCTCGTCCACGTTACACAGAGGGTATCAGAGCCAAAATCCATGGCCGATCTGTCTTCAAAGCGCGATCTACTTCCACCAAACCACGCTACCACCGACACGTGGTAAGGGGCAGTACAAAGATCTGTCGAATTAATAACGCCTGAAAACAAAGTTGACAATAAGAAGGTAAAAATGGAAAACACAGATAAAATGGGAAAAGCAGACCATTTGCAGGAAACAAAAAACTCAAGTTTTCAAGGCAGGGCATTCACGGTGAGCCAAGGCGCTGGGACAAAGTTTGCGCGGGTACCGCCGGACTCCCGGGCTGCCCGGCGCGGAGTCTTTAACGGAGATGGTTCGCAAGGAGTCGGCCTCGGATCCTGGCAGCCTCCTGGCTTCCCTCCCGACCGCCAGTAACACGGCCGGGGAACACCGGCGACGACCGGGGGTCAGTCGCCTTTCCCTTCTGGGCTGATGGCTTAAAATACACATAAACACAAGTCCCCAGACGGTCCGCGGCCTCTCCGTGGGACCGGAGCTCGCTGCCCGCGGCCGGTCCGGAAGCCATGTACCTGGGGACAGGAGCACCTCCGAGTCGCAGCTCGGCGCCGAAAAGCACCCACCTCCCGCGGCCGGCCCAGTCCAAGACCTTGGCCCCTATAGCCCGGCCTAGGCCCGCCCCAGGCGGGGCTAGGGGCGGCGAGGCTGGCGGGCGCCCCTCAGGCCGCGCGGGTGAGCAGCGGGAGCCGGCGCCGGGCATTTCCTCTTCCTCCCTACGCGCGGCGCGGCGGCGGCGGCGGCGGCCAGGCCAAGGCTGGGCACGGGCGCTCGATCGCGGCCTGCTGGCTAGCGCTGGCAAGCGCCGCGCCCCGAGCCGCCGTCGCCGCGCCGCCCCTGTCACGACCGCCGGCCGCGGGGCCTCCGGGCGGCTGGGCCCGGCGAGGGCAGCGAGAGGCGGAGCTGGCGTGCGGGCGGCGGAAGGAGGCGGAGGAGGAGGAAGAGGAGGAGGCGGCGGCGGCCGGGAGCCGGGGGAGAGGGGCGGGGGGTGGGCCGGGGGAGGGGAGGAGCGGGATTTGCGGAGCGCCGCGCCGCTGCCGGGAGCCGGCAGGCCCGAGAGTGACCGGAGTCACGGCGGGCGCCGGCGGAGCCGCGGCGTCGGACCCGCCTCCTGGAGGAGCTCAGCCCCGACCAGGCCCGGCCCCATTCCCGCCCCGCGCCGCCTCCCCGCCGCCGCCGCCGCCGCCGCGGGAGCGCTCCCTTGCCCACCCCGCCCCCGCGGCCGAGCCCGGGAGTCGAGTGGGAGTCGGCCGGCCGGCGCGGGCAGCGCCGGGACCCCGCGGGGGACACTGCAGCCGGAGCCCGGGAGGGGCCGCGCCGCCACCGTCTGAACTAGGATGTCCCGACATGAAGGTGAGAGGAGCCCCCGCCCCCACCCGCACCGCCCGGGCCTCGGCCTACCCCGCCCGGGCCCGGCGCGGCAGAGGGCGGCCAGGAAGCGGCGGAGACTTTGGCCGAGCCCGAGCCGGGCCCGAGGCGCTGGACCCGGGAGTGAGCGAGCGAGGGCGGAGAGCCGCTGCGCCGCTGCCGCCACGGCCGCGGCCCTTAGCTGGGCCTGGTGCTGGAGGCGGGGCGGCCCGGGCGGCCGGAGGGTTTGCACTGTCATGGGGCGGGGGGGGAGGGGAGGCGGCGGGGCCCGTTACCGGCGGGAGCTCGGCCCTCGGGACTGATACCGGACGCCGAGGCCCGCCCGGCCGGTTCAGGAGCCGCGGGCCCCAGCGCGGCCTAGCGCTCCCGTCGCCCCGGAAGAGCCCGGTGTGGTCGCAGAGCCGGGCCGCGGGCGGCAGCAGGAGGCAAAAGAGCCGGTCCGGGACCCGGCAGGCGCGTCCGGTCGCCGGGAGACGACGGCGAGTGTCCCCGCCTGCGGGCGACCGCGGGGCTGGCGGGAAGGCTCTGCGGCCAGGGGACGGGAAGCCCTCGCCGCCTGGAGCCCGCCCCAGCCTCGCGGCTAGGCCTCGGCGCGTCCCTGGGCTCGGGTAACCAAGTTCCCGGGGTGGATCCGACCCCGCCGCAGCAAGCAAACTCCCTGCTCAGTCACCCAGGCAGAGCAGGGCTCGCTTCCCGCCGGCCCCGGTGCCCTCGCCGGCATGTGCTGCCTACCAGACAAGGTTTTGGAAAATGACGATGGTGAGGTCTATTCATGGTCGGGGGTCGTTTTGGACCTTGTTATGCGATTTAAAAACACGATTGGAGTACAGTTGCAAATAAGCAGACTGCTCTAAGCCCAGTCCCAGGGCACAAAGAGACAAATGTTTAGGGTCGAGGCTTTGAGCTGGTAAGAAATAAGTTAACTTTAATGTACTGCCATATGGTTTAGAAAAGGAGGAGGGGGTTGTGTTTTCTTTGTTTCACTACTACAGGTTTTTGGATAAAAAGTGTTAAGAGGAAAGTTAAGGCGGAAAGTTTGCCCTGTTAAGGTTAATACAAGATTGTAGAAGTGGCTTGAAAGTTTGTGTACTCACGATTTTAAAATCCTGTATAGGTGATGTAGGAGTGGAGAAAGTTTAGTGAGTCAGTTTAGTGTGTGCTTCGCACTGTGGGAAAGATATTCTTTGGGAAATACAGACCTTAGAATTTTAAGGCTGAAAAACTCAGATTGATTAAAATTGTATTTAGAACAAGTTTCAAAATTCGCATTACTAATTACAGCGTTGAAATTGACTCAACATTCTGTGTTCAACGATTCTGTATTTTAAAAGTTACAAAACTAATATGAAATATACTATATTTTCTTCGCAAAGCATTTACTGAGTACTTACTGTGTTCAAGTGTTGGACATTTTGAAATAATGAGGTACCTAGCCTAATAGAAAGGAACACGTAAGTGGGAAGCTGTGCCTCTTTTCCCACTTTGGCTGCTTCATGGAAATGTATCCTTATCTCTGTAATTTTAAGAACTTGTAATTAAAGTTATAATCAGATTTCAATTTGGGATATTAAAGTTTATCTTAAACTGTAGTCCTGTGTACACTGACCACTTTCAAGACAAAACAAAAGTGAGCAATGGCTGCAGGCTTTCTTAACGCTTCAAAACTGGGAGAGTTAAAGTTACAGAATCACAGCCATGGAAGAGTGTTTCAGACTCATTCTCCTTGGTCTAAGAAAGCACACAGATAGTTCCAGAGGAGCATTCTAATTGAAGTGTCCTGGGAAGAAAATTCCTTCACCCCCCGTGCTCTGTTGGAGTAATTAAAATCTCATATTTGGAACATTCTTGAATGTAATGTACATTCTGTAATTTAAGCCCATTTCCCCCCATTTGGTCCTGTGCAAAGGTGTGTGGTTACGAAACTTCTGTTACCTTTTAGTTACTTGAATATTACTGAACCTCAGCATACTAGTAGCACACCTTTCCTAGTAACTTACGTTAATGTCAGAAAATAGAACATACCTAATGAAAAAGGACCATACCTAAATACATCTGTTGAAGACTTACAGTACAATATTTGATAAGTGATTATCTTTCAGGGGTCTAGTTTATGGTCTGAGACAGGAATAGCAGTCTCATGAATCACACTTAACTCATTAGATATCTGTTTTGTGGAATATTAGTTCAGACTCATTATTGTCATCAGTACGACTTTGACTTATCAGCAAATACAGGGTATGGCAACCTTGCTGTTCTTTTCTTACCTTTCCCTTTTTTGGGCCAACGAATCCCATTTCTTTCAGCATTTCTTTCTTTCTTTCTTTCTTTTGATGGAGTCTCGCTCTGTCACCAGGTTGGAGTGCAGTGGCGCCATCTCGGCTCACTGCAGCCTCCGCCTCCCGGGTTCTAGCCATTCTCCTGCCTCAGCCTCCCAAGTAGCTGGGATTACAGGCGCCCGCCACCACGCCCATCTAATTTTTGTATTTTTAGTGGAGACGGGGTTTCACCATGTTGGTCAGGCTGGTCTCAAATTCCTGACCTCAGGTGATGCACCTGCCTTGGCCTCCCAAAGTGCTGGAATTACAGGTGTGAGCCACCGCACCTGGCCTCAGTATTTCTTTAGTGGTGTGATTTTTCCTCTCTCAGTCATCTGTCCACCTCCAAATTCTCTGTAGTTCTCATTTCCTTTCACACTCTCATTTCAGTAGTGTGACCCCAAGTTGTATGTAATAGTCTGGTAAAAGGTTTGAACAAGCCTATCATGTTGTACTTGCCTGGTGCTTCCTTTTCAGGGCCTTGTGTGTGCAAGTAATATGTTTCTTTGTCTTTGTACCCACCCTAATGAATTACACTAAATCCTATTATTTTACTAATGTAACTTTGGACAACACAGTCCTGAGATGGACACCTGTCAGGCTTGAAGGCTGAACCTTGTGAAGCAGTGCCTCTGAGAAAGGCAGTGCAACCAGGAGCATAGAGAAATGCTCTAGTCCAGGGGTCAGCATGCTGCTTCTGTAAAGGGCCAGGTAGCAAACATTGCAGGCTTAGTGAGCTATAATAGTACGAAAGCAACTGTAGACAACATGTAATTGAATTAGCATGGCTCTGTTCCAATTAAAACTTTATTTGTGGACACTGACATTTTAATTTCATACAATTTTTTTTTTTTTTTTGAGACAGAGTCTTGCTCTGTTGCCCAGGCTGGAGTGCAGTGGCATGATCTTGGCTCACTACATCCTCCCCCTCCTGGATTCAAGTGATTCTCCTGCCTCAGCCTCCCAAGTAGCTGGGATTACAGGCACCCACCACTGCGCCTGGCTAATTTTTGTGTTTTGTTTAGTAGACATGGGATTTCACCATGTTGGCCAGGGTGGTCTCAAACTCCTGACCTTGTGATCCACCTGCCTCGGCCTCCCAACGTGCTGGGATTACATGTGTGAGCCACCGCGCCTGGCCGAATTTCGTATAATTTTCATGTATCATGAAATATGATTTGTCATTTGACACCCCCAGCATTCAAAAATACAAATAACCATTCTTAACTTTTGGGCTGTATAAAAGCTGGTGGTGGGCCAGGCGCGGTGGATCACGCCTGTAATCCCAACACTTTGGGAGGCCGAGGCGGGTGGATCACCTGAGGTCAGGAGTTCAAGACCAGCCTGGCCAAAATGGTGAAACCCTGTCTCTACTAAAAATACAATAATTAGCTGGGTGTGGTGGTAGGCGCCTGTACTTCCAGCTACTCAGGAGGCTGAGGCAGAGAATTGCTTGAACCCAGGAGGCGGAGGTTGCAGTGAGCTGAGGTCATGCCACTGCACTCCAGCCTGGGCGACAGAGTGAGACTCCGTCTCCACAACAAACAAACAAAAAAAATGGTGGTGGTTGGATTTGGCCTGAGGGCTGTAGTTTGCCTTACCTTACCTCTGCCCTAGACTGGCGCTTTAGAGAGTTGATAGAGCTTGAACTGTCAAGAGTCTAGAAGGGGCCCAGTTGGCTTGGTATTCCATCATTTCCTTTGGGTGATGGGAAATGAGTTCACAGACTGAACCAGCTCCTCTGTACGTCACTTTTCAGCAGCACCATGTGGAATGGAAATAATTGTTCCTCATGAGTGGGCAACAGGCTCCCCACCCTCCAGACCCTTAATGGAGATGGCAGTACTCTATATTTTTCCTGTTTGCCCGTTACTACTTTTCCAGGGAGAATTCCAGGGCCACTTTTAACTCACTTTGTGGTGTTCCTGTCATGTTAACGTTTTGTAGACTTTAGTGCCCAGTCACTTTATGTTCACCCTACCAACACTGTCTAGTTCACAGTGAACCCAATCATTTTTTATCTTGATGTATTTTTTAAAATGTGTCACTGCCATACTTTCAAATACATTTAAAATGTAAGTATGTTATTCAGAGCTTAAAATCTACTTTTAAAGCTTTCCAAATAAAAAAAGCAACTTATCAAATTGCTCACTGCTTATTAGCTAAAATGAAATTATGAATGTTCTTGAATAGATTAGAGCCTCGTTGATTACCTGGATCTCGGTACACGTGTCGCCTTAAATCATTCAACGTTTCAGTCACTACTATGTGTAAGGCAGTCTGCTAGGTTCCAAGGAATGTGGGGCTAAGTGAATGAGATGCAGCTCCTTACCTTAAGTCTGGCGAGGAAGATGCATTTTTTTATCTAACTTCCACAGTGCAGTGTGAAACATGGCATAAGGAAGGGGTAAACATTGATGACAAAGTAATTACCAACTTTTCTCCTACTAATTTTGTCAAATTTCAGAGAGGTACTCTACTGTGATTCTAGCACTTTTTTCTTGAGTGCCTTCTTAACTCCCTTTTTTTTTTTTTTTTTTTTAAGACAGAGTCTCGCTCTGTCGCCCAGGCTGGAATGCAGTGGTGTGATCTTGTCTCACTACAACCTCCGCCTCCCGGGTTCGAGTGATTCTCTTGCCTCAGTCTCCCAAGTAACTGGGATTATAGGTGCCTGCCACTGTGCCTGGCTAATTTTTCTATTTTTAGTGGAGACAGGGTTTCACCATGTTGGCCAGGCTGGTCTCGAACTCCTGATCACAAGTGACCCACCGACCTCGGCCTCCTAAAGTGCTGGGATTACCAGTGTGAGCCACTGCACCCAGCACCTTCTTCACTCTTTCTGGGCCACTTTTGATTTTCGGTAAAGTTGTTTGAGATTTCAAGCCGGTTGCAGTGATGTGCACATGTAGTCCCAGGTACTTGGGAGGCTGAGAGACCCTATCACTTTTAAAAAAAAAGAGAGAGATTTAAAATAGAGTCCTTATCTTTATCTGATTTATAATTTCCCTAGCTTTTTGAAGATTTTCATATGTAAAAAGGATAGTGGATAAATGAGCAGGTGGTCATGTTGTTGTGCTATTCTCAGAAGTATCTGATACTATTTATTTTTAAAATGTAAAATACAAGACTACGTAAGCCATTAATCTAGTTAGTCCCAACTTTTTTTTGTTTTTATTTTTTAATTGGCAAAAATTGTATATATTTCTCGTGTATAACGTGATGTTTTGAAATATGTATATTTTGCAGAATGGCAGCTCCAACTTTTTGAAAGTTGTACCACTTTTTTCTTAGTAGATTCTAATTTTCTCTCGCTCTCTTTTTTTTTTTTTTTTTTTTTTTTTTTTTGAGACGGAGTCTCTCTCTGTTGCCCAGGCTAGAATAGAGTACATTGGTGGGATCTTGGCTCACTGCAACCTCCACCTCCCAGGCTCAAGTGATCCTCCTATCTCAGCCTCCCATAGTGTTGGGATTACAGGTGTGAGCCATTGCTCCCAGCCTTAATTTTCTCTTCTCAAAACATGTTATCTGCCACTGAAGCACACATATAGACAGAAATAATTTGGTTTTAGAATTTGGGGACTGCAGAGCCAACATTGGTAATTAGCATGTGATTTTAATGCAGTGCCTTTTGCCTCCCTGTAGAAATGTAAATGGACTCCCACTGATAAGATCCTTACCATCAGATCTTCTTATAACTTATTTTACTTTAACTATAATCTATTAAAATGTTATGACATTTTTAAGCCTTTTTCAGTTGGTTTTCTGTTTTTGAGACAGGGGTCTCTGTCGCCCATGCTGCACGCGAGCACAGCCTGCTGCAGCATTGACCTCCCAGGCTCAAACAGTCCTCCCACTTCAGCCTCCGAAGCAGGTGGGACCACAGGTGTGCACCCCACACCCGGCTATTTTTTTTTTTCTTTTTTGCAGAGACTGGATCTTCCACTATTGCCTAGGCTGGTCTCAAACTCCTGGGCTCAAGTGATTCTCCCACTTCAGCTCTCAAGAGTGCTGGGATTACAGGTGTGAGCTGCCATGCCCAGCAACTTTTTCAGTTTCAATAAATCGTAAATTATATTTACCTTGACTTTCAATGGAGAATGTATAAGAATGTAAATTTATGGAAAAATGAATCACATTTTAATTTCTGGGGTCTTTGATTTCATGATTTCATTTAAAGTTCATTTTGGAGCTCATTTTCCCGTATTTTTACATTCATGTTTAAGTTAAAATGTAGCAAAACATGACTACATGTTCTTCTTTCAAATTGGGAACTTAATTTGGAAGAATTTCCTTTTGGTCTGAGGATTTTAAGATGTATTAGCAGCAATCTTTTTTTTTTTTTCCTTACTCTTGTTCCCCAGGCTGGAGTGCAATGGTGCGATCTCGACTCACCGCAATCTATGCCTCCTGGGTTCAAGTAATTCTCCTGCCTCAACCTCCTGAGTAGCTAGGATTACAGGCATACGCCACCTTACCCAGCTAATTTTGTATTTTTAGTAGATACGGGTTTCTCCATGTTGGTCAGGCTGGTCTTGAACTCCCGACCTCAGGTAATCCACCCACCTCGGCATCCCAAAGTGCTGGGATTACAGGCATGAGCCACTGCGCCCAGCCTCAGCAGCAATCTTGTAAGATGGTAACTTTTTCACAGTAGGAGCTTATGAAACTTATGATGTGAAATATCTAAACAGATCCCTTCATATTAAGCTTTGCAACCTTTTTAAAAGAAATCCCCGCATCATAACTTACTTTTCAAAATATCAACTTTATGAGATCTACGATATATATTTGCCTAGGTTTTTTGTTTTTTGGTTTTTGAGTTTTTTTGAGACAGAGTCTCACTTTGTCGTCCAGGCTGGAGTGCAGTGGCATGATCTCGGCTTACTGCAACCTCCGTCTCCCAGGTTCAAGCAATTCTCCTGCCTCAGCCTCCCAAGTAGCTGCAATTACAGGCATGTACCACCATGCCTGGCTAATTTGTGTTTGTTTTTTGAGGTGGAGTTTTGCTCTTGTTGCCCAGGCTGGAGTGCAATGGAGCAATCTCAGCTCTCCGCAACCTCCACCTCCCGGGTTCAAGCGATTCTCCTGCCTCAGCCTCCTGAGTATCTGGGATTACAGGCATGCACCACCGTGCCTGGCTAATTTTGTATTTTTATAGAGACAGGGTTTCTCCATATTGGTCAGGCTGGTCTCGAACTCCCGACCTCAGGTGATCCACCTGCCTCAGCCTCCCAAAGTGCTGGGATACAGGTGTGAGCCACCACGCCTGGCCATGTTTTTTCTGTTTTTTAAACTAGAAGTTCCAAAAGTTTTTAGTGAAGGCTAAGGTGTCATTGAATTACCATAGAAATAATGTTTTTTAAATCACTTTATGGGCTGGGCATGTGGCTCATGCCTGTAATCCCAGCACTTCGGGAGGCCAAGATGGGTGGATCACCTGAGGTCAGGATTTTGAGACCAGCCTGGCCAACATAGTGAAACCCTGTCTCTACCAAAAATACAAAAAAATAGCCAGACGTGGTGGCAGGTGCCTGTAATCCCAGCTATTTGGGAGGCTGAGACAGGAGAATCTCTTGAACCCAGGAGGTGGAGGTTGCAGTGAGCCGAGATGGCCCATTGCACTCCAGCCTGGGCAACAAGAGCGAAACTGTCTTAAAAAAAAGAAAAAAAAAAATCACCTTATAAATATTGCTGTGGGGCTACTTTTATGAATATGGACTCAAAGCATTCCCTAACTGCATATATTCATAAAAGTTAAAAGTAGAATGCTGTTCCTAATAAGTCTTTGTTTATAGAAGATTAATTTTTTTTTTATTAATTTTAGTGTTGCGCTGAGGACCATGATGTTTTTCATTTCCTTAAAATGATAAAGTCTTTTTTTTTTTCAGTCTTTGAAGTTATTCATTAAAGTTGAGGAAAGAACCCGTAGGCAGTATACAGATCAGAGCATCTTAAAATGTGGTAATTTTTTGTTTTGTTTTGTTTTGAGACCGAGTTTCACTCTCATTGTCCAGGCTGGAATGCAATAGAGTGATCTTGGCTCATCGCAACCTCTGCCTCCTGGGTTCAAGTGTTTCTTCTGCCTCAGCCTCCCGAGTAGCTGGGATTACAGGCATGCGTCACCACGCCCGGCTAATTTTGTATTTTTTTTTCTTTCTTTCTTTTTTTAGTAGAGATGGAGTTTCTTCATGTTGGTCAGGCAGGTTTTGAACTCCTGACCCCAGGTGATCTGCCCGCCTCAGCCTCCCAAGTACTGGGATTACAGGTGTGAGCCACCATGCCCAGCCGGTTATTTTTATATATTAGCCATGTCTTGATTTATGTTAAAGATCTGGAGTAAGGCAGACAGTTTCCTAAGGGAACATATTACCTAGATGACATGGGAAGGAAGTGAGGAGCCAGGAAAAGATAGGCTGTTCTTGGGTTGGTAAGGACCAGCGGCCAGGTGGGTGTCGGCAGAGGAAAGACAGGCAGAGTGGGTATGAAGCTTGGAAATGGATCTGTAGCTACGGGATATTGGAAACAGAAAACCAGCTCTCATGCCTGATGGAATGTCTTGAGAGCTGGGTACCAGGAAGTGAAAACTCTGCCCAATGAAATGAACAAGAGATGAATTGCCTTGTTAAGCACCTCCCACCGTTCCCTCTCTGCTACATCCCTGATGGTCCTCTTGGTGTTTGTTAATCATGATAACTGCCTATAGAATTGTTTTTAGTTGTTGGCTCTCTGAGTTGTAGCAAAGTAGAATTATGAGTCCATCCAATTCATATACACAATTAGCCTCATCTCTTTTTGTTTTTTGTCTTGAGGCAGAGTCTCACTCTGTCACCCAGACTGGAGTGCAGTGACATAAACAGGGCTTACTGCAGCCTCAACCTCTGGGCTTAAGTGATCCTCCTACCTCAGCCTCCCAAGTAGCTGGGACTACACCTGAATAATTTTTAAAATTTTTGTAGAGATAGGGTCTCATTGTGTCATCCAGGCTGGTCTTGAACTCCTGGGCTCAAACGATACTCCTGCCTCAGCTTTACAAAGTGCTGGGATTATAGGTGTGAAGCACCACACCTGGCCTAGTCTCATCTCTTGTATGGCCACAGTGCCAGCCAGCAGTCCATCAAACTTTGCCAGTGACCACAGGTATGGGCGAAGAGGTATGGATGGATCCCTGTAAATTGATCACTGCTACTAGAAAAAAAAAAAAAAACTGAAATCAGAAGAGTGGGTCAGTTGTGTTACCTTCAGCTAGAAGGGACAGCAGAAGAATAAGTGGATGAAGCATCTTGATATCATGACTAATTAGGTTTGCACATTATCTTCTGTTGAATTTTAATGTGTGTGTTTTTTTTTTTTTTTTTTTTTGCTCTGTTGCTGGTACTCGGTGCCAGTGTCATGAATATCAGCTTTTTCTATAGTAAGAGGGTTTTCATTAGGAGAGTCACTTCTTAGAGTACTAGGTAGATGAGTTGACTTGGAACAGTTATAGGTGTATTTGATTATTTATTATTTGGTTATGACTTTTATTGTTCCTTTAAGACTCTGTCGTCCTCCTACTCAGCAAAGTAAAGGGTCTCTCCAGTAGCACTCCTGTCTTATTCACCAGGCTTTAAAAAAATTTTTTTTTGAGATGGAGTCTCGCTGTGTCAGCCAGGCTGGAGTTCAGTACTGCAATATCGGCTCACTACCGCCTCCACCTCCTGGGTTCAAATGATTCTCCTGCCTCAACCTCCTGAGCAGCTGCAATTACAGGTGCCTGCTACCACACCCAGCTAATTTTTGTATTTTTTTAAATAGAGACAGTTTCACCATGTTGTCCAGGGTGGTCTCGAACCTCTGACCTCAATTGGTCCTCCTGCCTCAGCTTCCCAATGCGCTGGGATTACAGGCGTGAGCCGCTGCGCCTGGCGATTCCTCACAGATTTGTAATTATGTTTTGATACTTAGAAAAGAGCTAAAGGGATTAAACATTTATTTTTGTGTTCATTGTAGTTTTTTGCATTATGGGTTTTTGTGAATGGTTAGATAACTAACAACTACTGGGGTGAATAGCTGGACCCTACTGTTATTGTTCCACCAGTATTCTTCTTTGGTGTGCTCTGTGGTTGTAAAGGTTTGGCAGTGTGAGCAGAGAAGTTTTCTAAATTAGGAGTTAAGGATGTTGAAGTAGAGCAGACAGGGATTATATAAAGGAGTTATAAAGGAGTTACAGATGTGTTCCTTCTTTTCTTTTCTTTTCTTTTTTTTTTTGAGACAGAGTCTTGCTGTGTCGCCCAGGCTGGAGTGCAGTGGCGCAGTCTCGGCTCACTGCAACCTTCGCCTCCTGGGTTCAAGTGATCCTCCTGCCTCAGCATCCCGAGTAGCTAGGATTACAGGCATGCACCACCACGCCCTAATTTTTGTATTTTTAGTAGAGACAGGGTTTCATTATGTTGGCCAGGCTGGTCTTGGACTCCTGACCTCAGGTGATCTACCTGTCTCTGCCTCCCAAAGTGCTGGGATTACAGGCTGAGCCACCACATCCGGCCCTTCTTTTTTATAATAATGAAATACATGCTGGGAGTTGAGGATGGCTGGATGATGAATGGGAACCCAGGTAGTTTTCGTATTCAGAGATCTTGATGTTTAGTCTGACACTATTAGGGATTTGTATGTAGTTAATTGCGGTTCTAAGTCAATGTAAATTATACAGTGTGTTTGTATGGCTCTACATATGAATACACATAGTGGTCGCAGAGGTGGGACTGATTTTCTCTTCTCTAGAAAAATGGTGATAAGAACATCAAGTGACAGTGGATGAGAAATACAAGTATTCCTATATTACACCAGTATCAATTCCTATATTACACTCAGTATCTTCATTCTGAGTCAGACATACTGTATATTTTCATGTTTTTTCGTTATTCTAGATCATTTTCTACAAGTTTTTTAAAAGCTACCAGTGGAAAAGAGATACTTGCAGAATTGGGGTAGACCATTGCTATCCAGTAGAAATCTAATGTAAGCCACATACATAATCTTAAATTCCCTGGTAGCCACATTTTTAAAAAAGAGGTGAAATTAATAATGAAATAACAACCCAATATATCCAGAATACTATTTCAACATGTAACTGACATAGAATTGTTTATGATATATTTACATTTTTTTCTAACAAAGTCTTAATTTTTTTTTTTAAGAGACAGGGTCTCACTCTGTTGCCCAGGCTGGAGTGTGGGGGTGTGATCGTACCTCACTGCAACCTTGACCTCCCAGCCTCAAGAGATTCTCCCACCCCAACCTCCCGAGTAGATGGGACTGCAGACCTGCGCCACCACACCTGGCTAACTTTTGTTTTGTTTTGTTTGTTTGTTTGAGACAGAGTTTCGATCTTGTTGCCCAGGGTGGAGTACAATGGCCCAATCTCAGCTCACTGCAACCTCCACCTCCTGGGTTCAAGCAATTCTCCTGCCTCAGCCTTCTGAAGTAGCTGGGATTACAGGCGCCTGCCACCATGCCCATACTAAAAATACAAAATAAGCTGGGTGTGGTGGCGCATGCCTGTAATCCTAGCTACTCGGGAGGCTGAGGCAGGATAATTCCTTGAAACCGGGATCGGATGTTGCAGTGAGCCAAGATTGTACCATCGCACTCCAATCCAGCTGGGCAACAAGAGCAAACCTCCATCGCAAAAAAAAGAAAGAAACTTCTATTGTTTATTTATTTTGTGAAATTGGGGCCTTACTATGTTGCCCAGGATGTCCGCAAACTCCTGGGCTCAATCCTCTTGCCTCAGCCTCCCAAAGTGTTGGGATTACAAGCATGAGCCACCATGGCTGGCCAAAGTATGGGCTGCTTTAGGTAGGGTGGTCAGGAGAAGACTGTCTGAAGATGGACGTTTAAGAAAAACCTTAGTTAAATGAGAGAGATTTAAAGGAAAAAAATGGCTGGGCATGGTGGCTCATACCTGTAATCCCAGCACTTTGGGAGGCCGAGGCAGGCAGATCATGAGGTCAGGAGATCAAGACCATCCTGGCTAACATGGTGAAACCTCATCTCTACTAAAAATACAAAAAATTAGCTGGGCGTGGTGGCGGGCGCCTGTAGTCCCAGCTACTTGGGAGGCTGAGGCAGGAGAATGGCGTGAACCCAGGGGATGAAGCTTGCAGTGAGCCGAGATCACAACACTGCACTCCAGTCTGGGCAACGCAGCAAGACTCCATCTCAAAAATAATAATAATAATAAATAAAGGGAAAAAATATGACTGAGGATACAGCAAGTGTAGAGGTCCGGAAATTGGAATGTTCCTGGAACAGCACAGAGGCCGTGTGGCTGGAGGGCAATGGTTCAGGTGGAAAGGGGTAGGAAGTGAAGTTAGCGTAGTTGGAGCCAGATCTTGCACACCGTTGCATTGTAGGCTGTATTGAGGACTGTTGAACTGTGAATGCTTTGAGAAACACATTTCGGAAGCCCTGCTTCTACAGAAAGGTCTTTTTGACTAAATAAATGGCAGAGGGTGGAAAGTAAATACTCAGTTTGTGTCCCAAACACCTCTAAGAACATTACTTTACAAACTTTCCCTACATTTACCATTATTTTAAGCTTTGTCTTTCTTGACCCCTATTACTCTATTTAACTGATGTTTCCTGAAGGGTGTGGGGTTTGATGGAAAGTGAATCTTTCTAGTTTGAATGTAAAACCCTTGGGCCTGGCCGGCTGCGATTGGTGGCTGACACCTCTAATCTCAGCACTTTGGAAGGCCCAGGCAGGCGGCTCACGAGGTCAGGAGTTTGAGACCAGTCTGGCCAACATGATGAAACCCCATCTCTACTAAAAATACAAAAATTACCTGGACGTGGTGGCAGGCACCTGTAATCCCGGCTACTCAGGAGACTGAGGTAGGAGAATCGCTTCAAACCGGAAGGCGGAGGTTGCAGTGAGCCAAGATCGTGTCACTGCACTCCAGCCTGGGTGACAGAGCCAGACTCCATCTCAAGAAAAAAAAAACAACAACAAAAAACCTTGGGCCTAGAAACTGGGTCATCTAAACTAGCAGCTCTCAAACTTTAAAAAAAAAAAAAAAAAAACACGTGCTGAGAAATATATTTTATGTTCTGATCCAGTAGTCACATACATATGTAATGAAGCAAGAGTAATGCAAAATAGTACTTATCACTACTTTGAAACATATACCTTGTTTTCTATTCTGCTTCATTAAAAACCAAATACTAGTTATGTCCTTCTAGATCGATTTCACATTCTATTCATGGATTGTCACCTCCTATTGAAAAACACTGGCCTTGGATGTCAACCTAAAACTTTGGGTCCTTATGTGCAAGGTATTATGATAGGTACTATGAGGCATATAGAAAACTGTTAGAATTTTTACTCCTGAAGTATGTGGTATGACTGAAGCAATAAGGTCTAAGTATTTAAAATTAAATAGCCCTCGTATGACTGGGGCATTTAAAAGTGTCAACTCATTTACTACAAGTTCTGTAGTGTTGGCAAGTGGAATGAAGTGTTATTTGGGCATCAGAGAAGAGATTTCCTTAGGGTGGCATTTAAACTCAAGACTTGAAGAAGTACTGTATTTTTATAGGATGAGTTGGGGGAAGGGGAGCTGCCAAGTGAGAGAATGTAGGAGGTAAAGTGCAGAACTAAGAAAACATGCAGTGTGTTGGAGAGAGGTAGGTGGGACAACAGTGAGGAGACCAGAGTTTCTGGAACAGAAGACTCCCATATGTTAGCAGTGGGAGTGAAGTATATTAGGGCCAGGCGCGGTGGCTCACACCTGTAATCCCAGTGCTTTGGGAGGCTGAGGTGGGTGGATCACGAGGTTAGGAGTTCGAGACCAGCCTGGCCAAGATGGTGAAACCCTGTCTCTACTAAAAATAAAAATAAAATAGCTGGGTGTGGTGGCGGGCGCCTGTAATCCCAGTTACTCGGAGGCTGAGGCAGGAGAATCGCTTGAACCTGGGAGGCAGAAGTTGCAGTGAGCCTGCACTCCAGACTGGGCGACAGAGTAAGACTCCATCTCAAAAAAGAAAAGAAAAAAAGGAAGGTTGATTGACTTACCTAAGGTTCCAGGGGACTCATTTGTTTGGACTTCAGTTCAATGCTAGTAGTCTGTTTTCTCATCTGTAAAAGAAGGACACTAATGCCTGTTTAGCTACTCTCTAAGGCTTTTGTCGAGATGAAATGCCAGTGCATGTTAGAAGGTTTTCTAAACTAGATAAAGCACTGCATAAATGTAAGGTGATGGTATTTTTTATCACGGTAGATAAGATAAGAAATGGAGGTGGGAGCAAGGTAGATAAGTGAAGGATTTTGATTGCCACGTGAAGGTCAGTCTTGTTCTTTTCCCATACAGATTGTGGGATGGAAGAAGGAGTAGTGCATTAAAAGTTTTAAGCAGAGAAAAGGAACAATGAAAATTGGTATCATTTAAGAAGATTGGTATGGTAGTATGTGAGAGAGAGATTGGTGCCTGTGCCTGTGGCAGGGATACCTGTAGACCTTTTTGCTGGAATGAGCTTGAGCTTGAAATAAAAAAGACCTGAGTTAGTCAATGGTCATAGGAACAGAAAGAAAAAAGATGCCTTAAGATAAAAGCTTGTTGTTGAGAGAGCAAGGAATAAGGTATAAATTGCAGGACAGCCAGCCAGAGTGCAGGAAGAATTGCAGGTTCTTCTAGTAAATTGGGCAGCTAGGAGAGGAGAGACAGGAAAAAATCTTTTTCAGCTTTTGATGTTTTGAATTTAAGGTGATGGTAGGCAACTAGACAGAAATCAGAAGTGGGAAATACTACTCTGGGGTTCAGGAAAGAGAAATTGGGATTTAAGAATTTCATAGCCTTCTACATTGAAGCCTGGGGATAGGCTAGATTTCTAAGGAAGAAGGCATAGAGAAGGGAGAAGTATGTTCATATTTAGAAGCAAGAGACAGAGGAGTCAGTCAGCCCAAACAGAGAGCTAAGAGGAGGACCCTGCTTGTGTATTGACTTGGAAGACATCTTTTATAGTATAATAGCTCTTGTCATGTGGGTGTTGACTGACTTGTCTGTTTCCTTAAAAATGTAGGCTTCTGCCGGGCGCAGTGACTCACGCCTGTAATGCCAGCACTTTGGGAGGCCGAGGTGGGCAGATCACCTGAGGTCGGGAGTTCGAGACCAGTCTGACCAACAAACATGGAGAAACACCGTCTCTACTAAAAAAAAAAAAAAAATACAAAATTAGCTGGGTGTGGTGGCGCATGCCTGTAATCCCAGCTACTCGAGAGGCTGAGGCAGGAGAATCACTTGAACCTGGGAGGCAGAAATTGGGGTGAGCCAAAATTGCGCCATTGCACTCCAGCCTGGGCAACAAGGGCGAAACTCTGTCTCAAAAAAAAAAAAAAAAAAAAAAAAATGTAGCCGGGCGCGGTGGCTCAAGCCTGTAATCCCAGCACTTTGGGAGGCCGAGGCGGGTGGATCACGAGGTCAGGAGATCGAGACCATCCTGGCTAACATGGTGAAACCCCGTCTCTACTAAAAATACAAAAAACTAGCCGGGCGAGGTGGCGGGCGCCTGTAGTCCCAGCTACTCGGAGGCTGAGGCGGGAGAATGGCGTGAACCCGGGAGGCGGAGCTTGCAGTGAGCCGAGATCGCGCCACTGCACTCCAGCCTGGGAGACACAGCGAGACTCCGTCTCAAAAAAAAAAAAAAAAAAATGTAGGCTTCTTGGTAATGGGAATGGGAAGTAGAGTAGATGAAGAGGCAGCAAGGGGAGAAACTAATATTAACCAAGCATCTGCTATATTAATATTTATTGAATGCTTACTACGTGCCAGGCACTGTTGTAAGCATTTCATGTGTACCAACTCATTTAAGTCTCTAAACAGTCCTATGAGATATGTATCATTATCTCAGTTTTATAGATTAGGAAATTAATGCCCTGAGAAGTTAAGTACCTTGCCCAAGATGGCACAGTGTCTGAAGAGCTAGAACTCAAACCCAGGTCTGGGTTCTTAACCTTAAGCTCTGTACCAAGAACTTTTAGACTGGTTCTTACAGCAGAGACCTCAGTTTAATAAAGGCTTAAAATGTCAGATCAACCCAGCCAGGCATTTATTATTCCATTTTACAAATTAGGAAGTTGAGTTTCAGAGAGGTTAGGTTATTTGTCCTAGGTCCTATAGGTAGTAAGAGAGAAAGCCAGGATTTTAAATCAAACTCTATTAGAGACCAAAGCCCACGATCATTCATATTTAGCTGAGAAGCCATCTGACTGCTTTGAAGAACCAGATAGCAAACGTGGTTTTGGAGGCCACATGGTCTTGATTGCAATTACTCTACTCAGCTGTTGAGGTATGAAAGCAGCCATAAGACTGTGCATAAACAGATGAACATGGCTGTGATCTGGTAGATCTTTATGGGCACTGAGTTTGAATTTCATGTAATTTTCAGGCACCACCAAGTATTATTCTAAGATCCCCCCACACCATCATTTAAAAATGTGTAAAAACCATTCTTAGCAGGTTGCACAAAACCAGATAGGGGACCAGATTTGTCCATGGGCCATAGCTTGCTGACCTTTGCTTTAATCGATTCTTCTAATATATATGTATTGAAAACTTACTTTGTGGAGATGTGCTGGGCACTGGTGACAAAATAACAAAGGGAGTTTCAGTCCTGTGAGACAGGTGATTATAATACAGTGTAGTAAGAACTGTAATAAATTTATATTTACCAGATATAGTAGAAAAAAACAGATACAGAGGCTCCATATTTTGGTGAATTTATAAAGGCATCTCAAAAAAGAATGATAGTTGATGGATTGCCAGGCTTGTGGTGTAGGGGGAAGGCGTAGATAGCATTGCTGAGGCAGAAAGGGAGGGACAAATGCTAGGAGATGAGCTTTGTCAAGAGGGTAGGGTGATGAGGAGTGAGTTTGTAGGTAATTTTAAGCCAGGGAGTAACATCTGATTTTTGTGCTCTGAAAGATAGCACTTTGGAGGATGGATATGCAGGGAGGAAGGTATAGGAGGGAGACAGTTTGGTTACCACAAGAAAAGATCATTGCTGTAGAGGTGAATAAGAGGCATATCTGGTGATTGATTAGGCACAGAGATTGTGGAAGAAGGAAAAGTCTAAGAAACTTGCGTTTCTGGCTTGATTAATTGGGTATTGCCATTCATCATGATGCATATAGAGGACAGAGAAGCATGCTTTGAGGGTGGGTGCAGGAAGCAGGGAAAAGAGAAGGGACTTTGGTTTTGGCATGTTGGGTTTGAGGTACCTGAGGGACATCCAGGTAGAGATGTCCAGGGGGATTTGAACATGTGAACATGAGGTCTAGGCTAAGAGGTGTCCATTGTTGTAGAGTGATTGATTGCTCAGGGATGGTGAAAATACATGGATTGAGAAGATAAGGAAACTGAATTGAGCATTGAAGGAGCAGGAAAATAACTGAACAGCCTGGAGAGTGGGAGGACCAGGTGAGAGTATTGGTGTTGAAACTTAAGTGATGATTTTCCTGAAGAAGAATATGGTCAATAGCGCTACAGGAAGGTCAAGAAGATAAGGAATGCCGTGTTCATTGGCTTGAGCCATTGGAGTAGGGAAGGTTGTGGAACTTAATGAGCAGTTTCAAAGGAGTGGGCTGGACCCAGATTGCAATGTGTTAAATTCTGACTGAGCATGAGAAATTGAGGACACTACCCAAAGGTTTGGCTCTGAAGGGAAGGAGAAATGACAACAGCTGGAGGTATCTCTAGCACCTAGTGCATATTTTGGCACATAATAGAGACTGGGAAAATTCATTCATTCTACAAATACTGTGCCAGACACTATTACTGAAGCTAGGGATAGAGTAATGAAAGATAAGAGGAACTTCTTCTCACTCTGAAGCTTACATTTTAGTGGAGACTGGGGGTTGGGGAGTGGAGTAGAAATGAAACATCATTTTGGAAGGTGATAAATATTCTGAAGGAAATAAAGGAGAGTGAGAGAATAAGGATTGCATAACCTGGCTGGGTGCAGTAACTCACGCCTGTAATCTCAATACTTTGGGAGGCTGAGGTGGGAGGATTGCTTAAGCCCAGAAGTTAGACCAGCCTGGGCAACACAGGGAGACCCTGTCTCTATTTTAATCAAAAAAAAAAAAAATTGCATAACCATGGAAGTCAGATGATTGGGGTGTGTGGCTGTTTTAGAAAGGATGGTCAGGGAAGGCCTTTTGAGGAGGTGACGTTGGAGCAAAGACTTCATTAAGTATAAAAGCCCTGAGTTGGAACACGGTAGGTTGGTTGAGGAACAACAGGGTGGTTGAAGCTGCTAGGCAAAGAAGAGCAGAGAAGATGAGGTAGGGATACTGGGCCCAGGTTATATGGGACATTTTAGGCCATGGTGAGGAATTTGATTTTGATTCTTGCTCAAAACCCAGTGGATGGTTTTGAGCAAGTGACTGACTTAACCACTTGTGTTTGAGATCTTTCTAAGCTGCAGGGTGGAGTGAGGCAAGAGTATAAGGCAAGACTCCTAATTGGAAGGCTGCTTTGGTCAAAAGATGAAGATGTCTTTAGCTAGGGTGGAGGCATGACAGTGATGAGTAGTGGTGGCCTCGCCCAGGTGTATCTTGAAGGTAGAGACAACGAGGACTTGCTGGTGTAATGTAGGGGAAAGGAGGAATCAAGGATGACAGCTCAGTCGTCTTTGTGAAAGCAAATGGTAGAGAAGAGGGCCATTTACTGAGACGGGAAAGGCAGGAGGAAGGGAGAAGCATTTTGGAGATGGAGGTCAGGAGTTCTGTTTCAGGCGTGAATTAGGGATTTCTGTTAGATGTTCAAGTGGAGATGTTGTGTAGGCCATTGGGATGACCCAAGTGTATTAATTTGGTTGAATGAATATAAATAGATACATGCTCAGCAGCAATATCGTTAGAAATCTTGAAGTCAGGAGTTGATGTGATTATGTTGCCTTTCTCTCTAGTTTAAACTTTTATCAGGTAGACATCATTTTGGTGGCCTGTGAACTTTGTCTTTTTTCCCACAGTTGCAGGAGAGAGATAGAAAGCCCGATGTGTCTTCTGTGCCAGTGCTACAGTGAGACAGGTCCAGGCCTGGAGATCACACTGTGGGAAATAGGCCAGTTTGGCAGCTGGATAATGAATTAGTTTATTTTAGTGCATTTCTCTCCAATAAAATCAAGAGGAAGATAGAATAATAGACCTTTTGGTCCAGAAGGAAATCAGCCACAACAGCCTCCTCACCAGCCCCCTTTAATAATACCTCCAACTGTGGTCTAGAGGAAAGATTGAACCATACTACTTGAGATCATACTACAACTTAGTGACAAAGTCAGGACTAGAATCTAGATCCTGTGACTCATATTTCAAACCCATTTTCTACTGTATATGCTGCTGGTATAAGAGACCCAAAACCACAGGCTCAGAGAGAATTTATTAGTTCATCAGTACCCCGAGGCCACACTTCTGCAATGGATGAAATTTTCCTGTTTACTCTTAACTTTTTCCTGAGATGATGAGTAATGAAGTTAGGAATAGAACTTTGGAGCCAGACTGCCCGAGTTCAAACCCCAGCCTGGTCACTTACTGTGACCTTGGGTAAGTTATTTATCTCTCTCTGTATCATTTTATGAAATAGGCTTAATGTTTAGTAACCTCAGAGAATGGTTGTTATTGGATGGTTTTATATATAAGATGTTTGGAGTAGTGCCTAGCATATGGTAAGCAGTCATCATTTTAGTTTTTTTTTTTTTTTTTTGAGATGGAATCTCACTGTGTCGCCTAGGCTGGAGTGCAGTGGCACGATCTTGGCTTACTGCAACCTCTGCCTCCTAGGTTCAAGTGATTCTCCTACCTCAGCCTCCCAGGTAGCTGGGACTACAAACGCATGCCACCACACCCAGCTAATTTTTGTATTTTTAGTAGAGACGGGGTTTCACTGTGTTAGCCAGGATGGTCTTGATCTCCTGACCTCATGCTCCGCCTGTCTCGGCCTCCCAAAGTGCTGAGATTACAGGCATAAGCCACTGCGCCCAGCCTTATTTGTATGTTTTTAAATTGACACGTTGTATATATTGTACATATTATATATAACATGTTTTGAAATATGTATACATTGAGGAATGGCTAAATTGAGCTAACATATATAACACCTCACATATTCTTCGTGGTGACTTTGGATATAATTTGAGTGCTAACAACATGCAAGGTACATTTCTTTGTATAAGATATGGTCTGTGCCCTCAAGGAATCTTTATTTTAATGGGAAAGAAAAATACAAGGTACACTACAAGGCTTACCTGTTTAAAATTATAGGACAGTAAGAACTACAAATAGTCTCTTCCTTTCCATAGTCTATGAATTAAGAATGTGTTCAGATGAAAGCCAGGGGACTGAGGAGGAGTTTGAGCAAGTTTTGTGAAGAAAGTAGAAGTAGATAGACATTCCAGGACAATGAGTGTGTAGGACAGCAGCTAGGGCAGGAAAACACAAGGGAGAATTTGTGAACAGTGAAAAGAACAGTTTTGTTAAGGAAAAGCCCATGAAAGATAGTGATTAGGATCCACTGGGGGTATACAAGACCAAGCATACCAAACTTAGGTCTTTTTCGACTGGGCTTCTAAATTGGTGTATCAGAGCATCGCCATAGACAGTATCTTTTAGCTGGGCTCGGTGTGTAATCCCAGCACTTTGGGAGGTCAAGGCAGGCAGGTCCTTTGAGCCCTGGTGTTCGAGACTAGCCTGAACAACATAACAAAACCCTGTCTCTACAAAAAAATTAGCCAGGCGTGGTGGCACATGCCTGTAGTCCCAGCTACTTGGGAGGCTGAGACAAAAAGATCACCTGAGCCCGGGAGGTTGAGGCTGTGGTGAGCCATGATCGTGCCACCGCACTCCAGCCCAGGCAATAGTGTGAGACCCTGTGTCAAAAAAAAAAAACAGAAACAGGAAAACAAAACAAAACAAAAAAACTAAAGACAGTATCTTTGCTTCATTAGGGAGTGTCAGACAAGACTGTCATTGTCCTCATGGACATAATAGATGTGTTGGATGATAATATAAGAGGAGCTCATTACGATTGAGTAGCTCACAGAGTGTTGATCCACAGATAGTGTCAACCTGGAATACAGAGAAGATCACCGAGGTGATAATCACTTTTTTCTGTTGGGAGATAATTTGTTTTGTATGGACCGAGATTAACACATAGTTGACATACTCTCTTAATCTATTACCCAGCTTCACATCAACATTTTATCATTTTTTTGGTCAATTCTCTACATCCATGTTTTGTTTGTTTGTTTATATATGTTTTTATTTATTTTTGAGAAGCAATTTCACTCTTGTCCCCCGGGCTGGAGTGCAGTGGTGCAATCTTGGCTCACTGCAACCTCCGCCTCCTGGGTTCAAGTGATTCTGCTGCCTCAGACTTCCAGGTAACTGGGATTACAGGCACGCGCCACCATGCGTGGCTATTTTTTGTATTTTTAGTAGAGACCGCGTTTCATTATGTTGGCCGCCTGGCTTCAAACTCCTGACCTCAAGTGATCCACCGACCTTGGCCTCCCAAAGTGCTAGGATTACAGGCGTGAGCTACCACACCTGACCTACCCCCATTTTTGAGTTTGAACATTTTTTTTTTTGAGACGGAGTCTGGCTCTGTCGCCCAGGCTGGAGGGCAGTGGCCGGATCTCAGCTCACTGCAAGCTCCACCTCCCGGGTTCACGCCATTCTCCTGCCTCAGCCTCCCGAGTAGCTGGGACTACAGGCGCCCGCCACCTCGCCCGGCTAGTTTTTTTTGTATTTTTTAGTAGAGACGGGGTTTCACCGTGTTAGCTAGGATGGTCTCGATCTCCTGACCTCGTGATCCGCCCATCTCGGCCTCCCAAAGTGCTGGGATTACAGGCTTGAGCCACCTCGCCCGGCGAGTTTGAACATTTTAAAGCAAATTTTAGACCTGTGTATCCTTTTACTCACAAATATTTCTGTATTTATCCATAACTACTGGATAGTGTACTACACACACGTGTGTGTGTGTGTGTGTGTGTGTGTGTATGTGGAATTGCAATGTTACTATCACACCTCACTAAATTAACAATACTTCTTTCTTTATTATTTTTTTTGAGACAGAGTTTCGCTCTTGTTGCCCAGGTTGGAGTGCAATGGTGCAATCTCAGCTCACTGCAACCTCCACCTCCCGGTTTCAAGCAATTCTCCTGCCTCAGCCTCCTAAATAGCTGGGATTGCAGGAATGCGCCACCACTCCCAGCTAATCTTGCATTTTTAGTAGAGACGGGGTTACTCTATGTTGGTCAGGATGGTTTCAAACTCCCAACCTCAGGTGATCCACCTGCCTCGGCCTCCCAAAGTGCTGGGATTACAGTCGTGAACCACCACGCCTGGCCAACAACACTTCTTTAATATTTAATACTCAGTTCATGTTCAGTTTTCTCATTTGTCAAATATGTCTTTTTAGTTTGTTAAAATCAAGATCCATATAAGATCCACATGTTACATTTGGTTGATAGGTCCTTTAAAATGTCTATTTATAGTAGCCCTCCTTTTGAAAATACTGTTTATTTGTTGAAAAAACTAGATCATTCCTTTGATAGTATTTCCCATATTTGGGATTGCATTTTAATGATATTTTACTATGTAATTTTCATCACCTATATTTCTTT
Source organism: Theropithecus gelada (assembly GCF_003255815.1). Taxonomy (NCBI): domain Eukaryota; kingdom Metazoa; phylum Chordata; class Mammalia; order Primates; family Cercopithecidae; genus Theropithecus; species Theropithecus gelada. The sequence goes on from NC_037681.1 coordinate 106,062,044, forward strand.
TAAGTGGTACTCAGTTCTAGAGCCTTTTTTGAAATTTAAATTTTATTAATTTTTTTTTTTGAGACGGAGTCTTGCTCTGTTGGCCATGCTGGAGTGCAGTGGTGCAATCTCGTCTCACTACAACCTCCGCCTCCTGGGTTTAAGGAATTTTCCTGCCTCAGCCTCCCAATTAGCTGGGATTGCAGGCGCCTACCACCAAGCCCAGCTAATTTTTGTATTTTTAGTGGAGATGGGGTTTCACCATGTTGGTCAGGCTTGTCTCGAACTACTGACCTCGTGATCCACCCGCCTTGGCCTCCCAAAGTGCTGGGATTACAGGCGTGAGCCAACCGCGCCTGGCCAATTTTATTATTTTGTTTTTCTTGGTATGATAGATGTGTTCAGAGTTTCGGGGTATCAGTTCTAGAGTCTTGATTCAGGTTTTTGTCTTTGGTAAGAATATTTCATAGGTGCTGAAAATGTTTTTATAAAAATGTTAGTATTATACTTCTTACTACATCACACTGACAGGCTTACAATGTCTGGTTGTCTCAGTGGATTCAGATGTCAGGCTGTCCCTTTATTGTCTGTCACTAATGTGAGCTGCTTGGATCTATTCTTTGTTAGTAATTGCAAGAGGTTGATTTTCCAACTTTATCATTTTTATTTCTGTGTTTATTCATTAGAATTATTTTATAAAGAACTGTTGGCTGAGCACTGTGGCTCATGCCTGTAATCCCAACACTGGGAGGCCAAGTTGGAAAGATCACTTGAGGCCAAGAGTTCAAGACAAGCGTGGACAATACAGTGAGACCCTGTGTCTTTAAAAAATCCATTTTTAAAGAGAACTCTTATTCACATACTTTAAAGAAATCACTGGAATGCTCAAATGTAAAGGAAAAATGAAAACAATATATGATAAAATAATATGCCTTTCAAGATACAGATGCTCAGGAAGTTATTTGAAGCAGTAATGAAGAAGTCAGATACTCTATGAATGTGATGGCTTCAGATGCAAGTCCATAACAGACATGTTGTATTGAAGTTCAGATACCACAAGCAGCATTGCCATCAATGTTGTTTCTTTTTGAACAGCTCATGGTGTCAAGTTCCAAACAATTGTATTACTGGTGATTTCAGTGTGTGTTAAAATCTTGCAAAAGTTCTTAGTGTCTGTATAAAAAATTGAGTTAGCTTCTACACTCAAGTAATTATAAACAGGTTTTTCTTTTGGGACATTTGACAGTTATGTGAAAGATGAGTCTTCATTGTATAGTATTGTCTGTCACACTGCAGATGTCTAGAATCGCTGATAGTGTTCTCCCAAATGCCAACCTGTCACACAATCATTGTGACAACCAAATTTTCATTTTACTCTCTAAAGTAATGTCACCCTCATTAAGAACCACTGGTCAATTGACAATAGGAAGATACGAAATCAAGTAACCAGTATAAATAAGCAAACATTTGAAAATAGGAGCTAAAAATCATCTCTTTTTGCTAATATTACTTTATACCTAAATAACCTAAGAGTTTTTTTGTTTGTTATTGTTTTCTTTTTGAGACAGAGCCTTGCTCTGTCACCCAGGCTGGAGTGCAGTGGCACAATCTTGGCTCACTGCAACCTCCACCTCCTGGGTTCAAGCAATTCTCCTGCCTCAGCCTCCTGAGTAGCTGGGATTACAAACATGCGCCACCATGCCCAGCCAATTTTTGTATTTTTAGTAGAGACAGGGTTTCACCATGTTGGCCAGCCTGGTCTCAAACTCCTGATCTCAGGTGATCCACCCGCCTTGGCCTCCCAAAGTGCTGGGATTACAGGAGTGAGCCACTGCGCCCGGCCTAACCTAAGAGTCTCTTTAAAAATTACTAGAATTAATGAGATAATTTCATAAGTAGCTGGGTTTGTATAGTGATTCTTTGCTTAATGACAGGGATACGTGCTGAGAAATGCATCATTAGGTGATTTTGTCATTGTGTGAACATCATGGAGTGTACTTACAGAAACCTAGATGGTAGAGCCTACTACACATCTGGGCTATGTGGCATAGCCTGTTGTTCCTAGGCTACAAACCTGTACAGTATGTTACTGTACTGAATACTGTAGGTAATTATAACAGAATAATAACTGGATCTAAACAGAAAAGATACAATAAAAATTTATGATCTTATGAGAGCAGTCTATTGTTGATTTAAGTGTTGTGCATGACTATGCCTAGTGTGACAACTACTCAGTCATAGAACAGGTTTGCTACTTAGTTTCACTGAAAATTTTTTTTGTGGTGCTCACTTTTTTTTCCCTCATAAAATTGCTTGTCTCTTCCTGATTGTTGTAGGCCTTGAGGATATTATAGGATTTTTTTTCCATTTTCATTTGGCTTATATGTAGTGTCTTGGTTCCCCAAAAAGATACTCATTTTTATTTTAGACATATCCTCTGCCTTTCCTTTTGGCTTTCTGGATTTCATCATATCTAAAAAGGCAATTACCATGCCCATGATTCTTTTGTTTGCTTTTAAGACCAAAAAGGTGAAAAAGCAATTGAGGGGGGACTTGAAGAAGGCATATATTTCTTAACCCTCACTCCCCCATGGTCTCCTCTTAAGAGAAAGGCAACATATTAGGAAATGGATCACAGAGTAAGACACAGAGCCCAGGAATGGAGGAGACCTTTCTGAAGGAGGCAAGGAGTGTGAGGTACCTTGTAGAATTGTTGAGTGGTGTCTGTTCAGTTTGTGCCTCATCTATAAGTGTTGAAAGGCCTTGGGGTTGAGGGAGCACTTAACAGTGCCTTGCATACTAATTTGATGTTGACTTACGGCAAAAAATAAATTTTCTTTTTTTCTTCTTTTTTTTTTTTGAGATGGAATCTCACTTTGTCTTCCAGGCTGGAGTACAGTGGTGCAATCCTGGCTCACTGCAACCTCTGCCTCCCGGGTTCAAGTGATTCTCATGCCTCAGCCTCCTGAGTAGCTGGGATTACAGGTGTACATCACCACACCCAGCTGTTGTTTTTTGTTTTTGTTTTTTGTTTTTTGGATTTTTTTGTATTTTTAGTAGAGATAGGGTTTCTCCACGTTGGCCAGGCTGGTGTTGAACTCCTGACCTCAAGTGATCTGCCCGCCTTGGCCTCCCAAAATGTTGGGATTACAGGCATGAGCCCCCACACCCAGCCAAAAAATACATTTTACTTACTTACTTATTTATGGTTTATGTATTTATTTTTGAGACGGAGTTTTGCTCTTGTTGCCTAAACTCTGGAGTACGGTGGTGTGATCTTGGCTCACTGCAACCTCTGCTTCCCAGGTTCAAGTGCTTCTCCTGCCTCGGCCTCCCGAGTAGCTGGAATTACAGGTGCGCACCACTACACCTCGCTGATTTTTTTGTATTTTTAGTAGAAACGGGTTTTCACCATGTTAGGCTGTCCTCAAACTCCTGACCTCAGGTGATCCACCCGCTTTGGCCTCCCAAAGTGCTGAGATTATAGGCATGAGCCACTGCACCTAGCCTCTTACTTACTTACTTAGTTACTTATTTATCCAAGTGTCGCCCAGGCTGGAGTGCAGTGGCGTGATCTCTGCTCACTGCCTCCTCAGCCTCCTGGGTTGAAGCAATTCTTCTGCCTCAGCCTCCCAAGTAGCTGGGATTACAGGCGCCTGCCACCACACCCAGCTAATTTTTGTATTTTTTTAGTAGAGACACGGTTTCACCATGTTGGCCAGGCTGGTCTTGAACTCCTGAATTTGTGATCTGCCTACCTCGGCCTCTCAAAGTGTTGGGATTACAGGCATGAACCACCACACCCTGCCTCATTTATTTTTTATAACATATATTTTAATGCCTATTGATTATCCTGAAATAAGGTTAATAGGTGAGTCTTTAACTACATTAGAATCTGACATTATAGTGAAGTAACTGAGTACCTATTTACAATAAATAAGTTGGACTTAAAAGAAATAAGATCAGAAGAACTTTCATTTTCCTTTACTATTTATAGATATGGGGAGATACGAGAATGAAAACTGTTAGAATGAGTAAAAGCAGAATTATTTGCATAGAAGAGAAAGGGGGAAATAATTTTGTTTGATGTAGGGATAACATAAGACAAATTACATACTTTCCACACGGAAAAATAAAAATAGTATCATGTAGTCACCAGTGAGTTTGCCCTAATTATAGTATCAAAATAATTCCCAGTTAGAGGCCCTGACATGAGACAAAGAAGTGAGGAAATCTCACAGAAAACCTGGTGGCATTTACATTCAGCCCCTAGTACTTAAATGTCCCTTAGAGAAGATATCTCTTGATAGGCAATGGGGAATAAAGGATAGATTAGAAAAAGAAACAGTAATAGATGTGTGGTTGACTTCAGGGGACATTAAAAAAAAAAGAAATGATAGCAACCTCAAAATAAGTAAGTTCAATATTTAATTTTTACAACATAGATGTCTATTGTGTCACAAAAAATTAAACATAACTAAGATGATATTGATGTGAAATACGTATACACACACACACACACACACACATATATATATGTACGTATGTATGTATGTATGTTTTTTCTTTCCTTCGAGATGGAGTCTCGCTCTGTCGCCCAGGCTGGAGTGTAGTGGCACGATCTCAGCTCACTACAAGCTCCGCCTCCCAGGTTCACGCCATTCTCCTGCCTCAGCCTCCCGAATAGCTGGGACTAGAGGCACCCACCACCACGCCTGGCTAATTTCTTTGTATTTTTAGTAGAGATAGGGTTTCACCGTGTTAGCCAGGATGGTCTCAATCTCCTGACCTTGTGATCCGCCTGTCTCAGCCTCCCAAAGTGCTGGGATTACAGACGTGAGCCACCGCACCCGGCTATGAAATATATTTTTTAATGTTAATAAAATCTAGCAAGAACCGTGTGTTTCATAAGCCCCTTGTGATTTAATAATGTTTAGAAATAAATATCTTCGGTCTCTATTTCATATTTGGAAGTTATAGCTCTGAAAGCAGTCTGATCAGGTACAGTGTACTGGAAAGTCAGCTACAAATGGCTTTGTCATCCAATTTTCTGGAATGTTAAACAGTCTTTGGTAAAGTTCTAAATGAAGCAAAACAATATTTGTGGAATAGTGACATACTAGAAAAATAAGTGTTTACTAAAACTGAAATAATATTTTGTGTTAAGGTAAACAATTGAATTAGGTATTGTGCTTCGATAATTTTACTTTTTTTTTTTTTTTCTAAGAGTCAGGGTCTTGCTTTGTTGCCCAGGCTGGAGTGTAGTGGCATGATCATAGCTCACTGCAGCTTTGCACTCCTGGGCTCAAGCAATCCTCCCACTTCAGCATCCTGAGTAGCTAGGGCTACAAACAAGTGCCGCCATGCTCAGCTAAAGTTTTGGGGTTAGTTTTGTTTTGTGGGGGTTTTTTTTCTTTTCTTTTTTTTTTTTTTTTGTAGGGATGGGGTCTCACTGTTGCCCAGGCTGGTCTTAAACTCCTGGTCTCAAGTGATCTTCCTGCTCTGCTTCCCAAAGTGCTGGGATTACAGGTATGAACCACTACTCACAGCCTTATATTATTTTATTTTATTTTATCAATAAATTAATTTTTTCATTTTTTTGAGACAGGGTCTTTCTCTGTCACTCAGGTTGGAGTACAGTAGCGTGATCTTGGCTCACTGAAACCTCTGCCTCCCGGGTTCAAGTGATTCTGTATCCACCTCAGCCTCCTGAGTAGCTGTGACTACAGGTGTACACCACCGTGCCCAGCTAATTTTTGCATTTTTTGGTAGAGACAGGGCCATGTTGGCCAGGCTGTTCTCGAACTCCTGACCTCAAGTGGTCTGCCTGCCCTAGCCTCCCAAAGTGCTGGGATTATAGGTGTGAGCCACCGCACCCGGCCCCCAGCCTTACATAATTTACAGTTTTGGGTTTTTAGTTTCCTTCTTGAATGTCTGGTAGGAGGTTTAGAAAATCCTGTTGGGATGCCGAACAATTCTTTATTGCATTTTCTGTGCATTGCAAAACGCCTAGCATCTTTGGCACTTTTACTCAATAAATGCCAGTGCAGCCCCTAATCATTGTGATGACCAAAAAATAGCCCCCATACCATTCCAGAATGTCCCGTGGGGGTGATACCTCCCAGTTGAGAGCGATAGTAACTGAACTGATTTTACTGAAAACCTGTAGTTTGAAAAACACACGATCACATGTTGCCTAGCAACATAGATACATTCTGAGATCCATTGTTAGACAATTTCATAATCATGTGAATATCATAGAGTGTACTAACACAAACCGAGATGGTACAGCCTACTGTACATCTAGGCTATGTGGATAGCTTATTGTTTATCTAAGCTAGAAACCTGCATAATATGTTGCTGTACTCAATACTGTAGGGAATTATAACACAATGGTGTTTGTGGTTTTAAACATATCTAAACATAGAAAGGGTATCAGTAAAAATATCATATAATAAACTTGTGGGACCACCATCAAATATGCAGTCCTTCATTGACCTAATCATGGTAGGCTTTGGCATCCTCCTCAAAACAAGTAGAAGAATTGATTGTATTAATAACATTAGTGCAAATACAAAATTGTTACTTTTCTAGTATTGATGGATCTACTTCAGTTAGCTTTGTTCTTTACATTCTGGTTTTCAGGCTCCAGTATAAATATTAATGGCCCTACTAAACTCATTTAACCTCCAGTTTAGATGGTACCAGTGTCCTATGAAATATGCAGAAACCCTTTCAAAAGCATGTTTCAGTTTGCATTTTAAACTCTGACCATAACGCATGCATTGACAGAGCATTCATTGTACCATCAGAGAATCATCCTTTGAACCACCTGCCTCCTTGTTAGCTTACTTTTTAAAAATAAGCTGTTATTTTGGGATAATTTTTGATTCACAGATAAGTTGCAAAGGTAGTATAGAGACTTCCCATATACTCCTTACCTAGTTTTTCCTAATGTTGATATTTTGCATTACCTTGGTACATTTGTCAAAACTAAGAAACTAACACTGGTACATTATTACTAATAAAGCTCCTGACTGTATTGGGGTTTTACTTTTTTTTTTTTTTTTTTTTTTTTTTACTTATATTCCTTTTCTGTGTGTGATCCAGGATACCAGGTTGCATTTATTGTCTCCTGGTTTTGACCTTAGTAACTACAGAGAACTGAGTGTACTGCCTCTTTGTGATAGCTCTGTATGGAGCTGTGGCATCCCCTCAGCATTGCCTGTTCCCAGCTCTTTTGCTAAACAGCCCATTTTGTCCTTTAGTAATTTATCTTGGTGTAGTTTCTAGATACTTTGCCATTCTGTCTATATACTATATATACTAACTATATAACTATATATACTACTGTACTTGTTTCCCATTTTAAAACAAGACACACAGAACTGAATGTAGTTTTTCACATATGGTCTGGCAAGAGTAAAATGTTGTAGATATATCACAGTTATGAATCTTGTATGGCTATTAATGCAACCTAAGCTTGCTTGTTTATTTGCTGGCATTTTTAGCAACTGTATCTCATCCTGAGCTAATATTGAAGCTAAGCTTTTGCTTAATTATTCCAGGATTTCTTATCGCATGAATTGTTGTTTTATCCAAAGGCAAAACTTTGTACGAAGTCCTTTTAAAATTCATCTTGTTTTACATACGCATTTGCCTCGCTTCAATCTCTGTTCTGTCATCCAGCATTTTAACTGTTTGTTTTATGCACAAGCTTATAAATGTTTGCTGTCATTTTCTTTTCTTTTTATTTTTAATTTTTTTGTTTGTTTGTTTTAAATAGAGACAGGGCCTCCCTATGTTGCCCAGGTGGGTCTCAAACTCCTGGGCTGAAGGAATCCTCCTGCCTAGGATTACAAGCATGAGCTACCACACCCGGCCTACTGTCATTTTCTAAGTCACTAATAAAAACATGTATAAAATAGGGTTAAGTACAGGACCTTACAGGCCCAAGATAACTGGGCAGATGAAGGAAGATATAGCAAGCATGTAATTGTGTGAGGAAGCTAAAAAGGGTTAGCGTAGGGTAAAGGCCCTGATTCTGCCTTACAGTAGTCACCCTTTATCTGAGGGGGACATTTTTCCAAGACCACCCAGTGGGTGCCTGAACCTGTGGATAGTACTGAACCCTGTGTATCCTGTTTTTCATCTGATAACCAGCTACTAAGTGACTGCTGGGCAGGTATATAGCACAGATACGCCAAGCAAAGGGATTATTCACCTCCCGAGTGGGACAGTGCACGATTTCATCACACTATTCAAAACAGCATGTAGTTTAAAACTTATGAATTGTTTGTCTCCGGAATTTTCCATTTAATATTTTCAGACCGTTGTTGACCACGGATAACTGAAACCTCAGAAAGCAAAACTTTGGGGCCGGACACGGTTGCTCACGCCTGTAATCCCAGCACTTTGGGAGGCCGAGGTGGGCAGATCACGAGGTCAGAACATTAAGACTATCCTGGCTAACATGGTGAAAACTCATCTCTACTAAAAGTACCAAAAATTACCGGGTGTGGTGGTGGGTGCCTGTAGTCCCAGCTACTCGGGAGGCTGAGGCAGGAGAATAGCTTGAACCAGGGAGGTGGAGTTTACAGTGAGTCGGGATCACGCCACTGCACTCCTGCCTGGGCAACAGAGCAAGACTCCGTCTCAAAAGAAAAACAACAACAACACGAAGAAAACAAAACTTTGGATTGGGAGGACTACAGTATATTCTTACCTGTGGGTGGTGCCTAAGCTAGAACTCTTGCAGAGCATGAGAACAACCGAATTTTTTGGAGGGGGGCAGGTGGTGGGCACAGGGTCTGTCTTAACTGAGAATGAAGCCAGTTGTGATTCACAGGATTGTTTACCTATCTTTTATATTACCGGTCATGCCTCAATCTTCTATCTTGGGATTTTCGTGAGTCTTGCTTGAACTAGGCCTTTTTATGAATGGCATTGAAAATTTTGGAGGACTGTAGGCCTATTTATTGATTTATTTATTTTTGAGCTGGAGTTTCACTCTTGTCGCCCAGGCTGGAGTGCAATGGCACAATCTCAGCTCATTGCAACCTCCGCCTCCCAGGTTCAAGCAGTTCTCCTGCCTCAGCCTCTCGAGTAGCTGGGATTCAGCTCACTCCAACCTCCGCCTCCCGAGTTCAAGTGATTCTCCTGCCTCAGTCTCCCAAGTAGCTGGGATTACTGGCACCTGCCACTGCGCCCAGCTAATTTCTGTATTTTTAGTAGAGACAGGGTTCCACCACGTTTTGGCCAGGCTAGTCTTGAACTCCCTGAACTCAGATGATCCACCTGCCTCAGCCTCCCAAAGTGCTGGGATTATAGGCATGAGCCACCGTACCTGGCCTAAATTTTTATTTTTAATTGAGACATGATAATTATACATATTTCTAGGGTACATGGTGATATTTTGCTTTTTTATTTTTTATTTTCTTTCTTTATTTTTTTTGAGACGGAGTCTCGCTTTGTCGCCCAAGCTGGAGTGCAGAGGTGCGATCTCAGCTCACTGCAAGCTCCCCCATTGGGTTCACGCCATTCTCCTGCCTCAGCCTGCCAAGTAAGTGGGATTACAGGTGCCTGCCACCACACCTGGCTAATTTTTTTGTATTTTTAGTAGGGGGGTTTCACCATTTTAGCCAGGATGGTCTTGAACTCCGGACCTCAGATGATCCACCCACCTCAGTCTCCCAAAGTGCTGGGATTACAGGCATGAGCCACTGTGCGTGGCCTAAATTTTTTATTTTTAATTGACTCATGATAATTACACATATTTCTAGGGTACATGGTGATATTTTGCTTTATTTTATTTTATTTTATTTTTATTTTTTTATAAAGTAGTGATAAGCTCTCACTGTGTTTCCCAGGATAGTCTCAATCCCTGGCCTTAATGGTCCTCCCATCTTGGCCTCACAAAGTGCTGGGATTATAGGCATAAGCCACCACACCCAGCCGATAGTGATATTTCAGTAAATACATATAGTGTGTAATGGCCAGATCTGGGTAATTAGCATATCTATCACCTCAAACATTTATCACTCATTTGTGTTAAGAGCATTCAAAATCCTCTCAGCTATTTGAAAATATGCAATAAGTTATTGTTAATTAGGCATACTTCTTTTATTTACCAAGCATGTATTTGAATGACATACTTCCTCCTCAGTAATGCCTGGGCACATACCAGTTCCTATTTTTCTATTTTTTTCCCCCCTCCTACTGGTCTTTTTCTTAATGTTTAGGAGTCCATTGTTATATTTGTTACCGATATTTCTCCCTACTTGTTGTCATTTGAGTTTGTTTATGGAACCTTTTGCCAATATTAAAGTGTTATATGTATTTATGATCAAATTTACAGGGTGTTCCACTTTCCCCTGTTTATAGTTTCACTTTCCCTATATTTGCATAGAAAGGCCTTACCCACTAAATATTCTCATTTTCTTTCAAGAAGTGTATGTCTTTTTAAAAAATCTAAATAATATTTGCCATTTTAAAGACATATGGCCAACCAGTTCTTTGAGAATGGAATTTTTATGTATGTGTGTGAAATGTGTCATAACATTTAGAAGAGTGTACAAAAGTATGTATCCAGTAAAAACAGAATAAAACAAACGTCCACACATCCACTACTCATATTAAGAAATAGAACATCTCAGCCAGGCGCAGTAGCTCACGCCTGTAATCCCAGCACTTAGGGAGGCTGAGGCAGGTGGATCATCTGAGGTCGGGAGTTCGAGACCAGGCTGACCAACCTGGAGAAACCCCGTCTCTACTAAAAATACAAAATTAGCTGGGCACATGCCCGTAATCCCAGCTACTCAGGAAAGCTGAGGCAGTAGAATCACTTGAACCTGGGAGCCAGAGGTTGCGGTGAGTCGAGATGGCACCACTGCACTCCAGGCTGGGCAACAAGAGCAAAACTCAGTCTCAAAAACAAAGAAATAGAACATCTCGTCCACATGTCCATAACCACTAACTGGATCTTCGTTTCGATAATCCTCTTCCCTTTCTGTGCAGGTTTACTCCCAATCTATCCATTTCTATCTGAGCCACATATTGTTTGGTTACGAAACATGGAATAGCAAGCCTAGGCCTCACCATGTGAGGAAAGAGCAGTTTGCACTATCAGGGGGAAGCCCTTAGAAGAAAAGCTGAACAGAGTCTACCTTCAGCTTCCCTGAGTTTCCAAGAGTCTGAAGAAATCATTGGGCAAGGGCGCAAATGCACTTTGGAAACTCAGGACCCAACATATGTGGAGCGTTTAGCGGGATTATTATATGGACCAGCTTGGATTTCCAGCAGAGGGGTAGTCAGAGGACTGCTCTTCACTTGGCCCACCTCCAGGTCCCAGGAATAGGTCAGAGTGGGACACTCTCATGGGGTAAAATGAGATCAACTGAACCTTTTTCCTTGAGGGGAGAGCAGGAACTTCAACATCACTTGGGCAAGACCAGCCAAGTTCAGATAAGATGTGGGTACTGGACCCCAGGTACCATTGTGTCCTCAGGTTACAAAGAAAATGTATGATATTGTATGATTTTATGTACATATGTGTAATTAATTTTTGTTGTAGGTGCTAGTTGTGTTGTTGTTGTCGTTGTTTTGAGACAGAGTCTCTTGTTGCCCAGGCTAGAGTACAATGGCGTCATCTCACTGCCCCTCCCCCTCCCGGGTTCAAGCAATTCTCCTGCCTCAGCCTCTCAAGTAGCTGGGATTACAGGCACTGCCACCACGCCCGGCTAATTTTTTGTATTTTTAGTAGAGATGGGGTTTCACCATGTTGACCAGGCTGGTTTTGAACTCCTGACCTCAAGTGTTCCACCCATCTCGGCCTCCCAAAGTGCTGGGGTTACAGGCATGAGCCACTGCACCCAGCTGCTAGTCGTGTTCTATAAAGTTTACATGAACACCAAGTTAGCAATTACTGAACCTCTGTTCCTAGAGGAAATTCAGGTTGAGGTTCCTCTGAGCCTCTGGTTATAACATTTTTATCGATGGATTAATACATAACCTTGTTTTATGTGTATTTCTGCTAAAATATATATTATATATTACATATAAAATACAGTACAATATATAAAAAAATATATATATAGTTGATTCATTAACATTAAACTGAAGGCCAGCAACACTATAACTCATGCCTGATACATGTGTTTTCTCTGTAAGCCTCATGTCAACCTTGTGGTGGTGAGGAACACTAGGCAGCTTTTCAGCAATACACTTGGGAGCCATTTAAATTAGTGAAACCACCAAGAAACAGCACAAAAAGATGAAAACATGGGACTAAACAGACCATGAAAACGACACTTGTTTACAAAATGAGAGCTGAAACAAGAAGGCAGAGCATTGCTTTGTTGGACCTAAGCTGGAAACATGCATATCAAGCCACTCAGCTTTCATGCTGTTGTGTGCCTGTTTCAGCCACTCACTGGAAAGACTGAAAGCACTGCAAGTATTGATGTGTACTTCTTTTTTTTGAGACAGGGTCTTGCTTTGTCTCCCAGGCTGAAGTGCACTGGCTAAATCTCACCTCACTGCAACTTCTGCCTCCCAGGCTCAGGCAGTCCTCCGCCAATCAGTCTCTCAAATAGCTGGCAATTTTTTGTAGATAGGAGGTCTCACTATATCACCCTGGTTGGTCTCAAACTTGGGCTCAAGCAGTCTTCCCACCTTGGCCTCCCAAAGTACTGGGATTGTAAGTGTGAACCACCACGCCCCATACTTTTGTATGTATATGTTATGGTTTGGCTCTGTATCCGCACCCAAATCTCATCTCAAATTGTAATCCCCATATGTCATTGGAAGGTGATTGAATCATGGGGGCGGACTTCCCCCTTGCTGGTCTCGAGATAATGAGGTCTGGTTGTTTGAAAGTGTGTGGCACTTACCCCTTCAAGCTCTGTCTCTCTCCTGCTCCACCATTGTGAAGTGGGTGTCTGCTTCCCTTTCACCTTCTGCCATGATTGTAAGTTTCCTGAGGCCTCCCAGTCATGCATGCTTCCTGTTAAACCTGCAGAACTGTGAGTCAGTTAAACCTCTCTCCTTCATAAATTACCCAGTCTCGAGTAGTTCTTTATAGTAGTGTGAAAATGGACTAATACAGAAAATTGGTGCCAAGAAAGTGGGGCATTGCTGTACAGATGCCTTTTCAGTGGGACATTGCTGTACAGGGGCCCTTTCAGCCTGGCAACTCCTATTCTCTGTTCTGGAAAGTTTTCTTGAATTACTCTGTTGATTATTTCCTCCCTTCCGTTTTTCTTACTTTGAGGATATTGAATCTTCTAGAGTAGGGTTCCAGTTTTCTTCTGTGTTCTAATTTCTGTCCTTTTCTGTCTTCCCCCCTCCTCTTCTTTCTTTTTTTCTGTTTCTGGAAATGATTTACTTAATCCCTCTGTTTTCAATGATGTCTTGAGTTCCTAGGGGTCAGAGACCCTCTTTAATGAATAAACTTCTACTTTCCACTTGAAGTGCAGCATAATGTTGAAGAAGCAACTTAAGAGATTTAACTGCTTCTTAAAGACCTTTTATCCATATTCTATCCTTCAGCAGTTCTTCACCCTAACCAGGGTTCCAGCAATGTTGCTGCCAGTCCCAGACATTTTGTTGAATTTGCTTGGTAAATTGGTTTGTTTCTTAGCTTTCCCCTTTGCCAATACGGGGATTCAGCTCTTTCCAGTCTCCTAATTCAGTTATCTAATTCTGCTTTTCAGCATCCAAAATTGTATTCGTCTTGTTTCTTTTATTCTCTTTATCCTTGTGAAATTGTCTTTTATTTCAATTTCATTACAAAATTTTAAGAGTTTCAGAAAGCAATAAAATGAGATCTTACTTTAAGACCGTTCTAGATCAGGTGCCGTGACTCACCCCTGTAATCCCAGCACTTTGGGAGGCTGAGGTGGGATCACTTTAGGCCAGGAGTTCAAGACTATACTGGGCAACGTAGTGAAACCCCATATCTACTAAAAATACAAAAATTAGCTGGGTGTAGTGGTGCACCTGTAACCCCAGCTACTTGGGTGGCTGAGGCATGAGAATCGCTTGAACCAGGGAGGCAGAGGCTGCAGTGAGCCTAGGTTGCCTCACTGTACTCCACCCTGGGTGACAGAATGAGACTGTCTTCAATAAAAAAGACTGTTCTAGACATCATTTTCACAAAATTATGGCTCAGTCTCTTAAATGCCATTGTCCAGCGCACCACTGTCCAATGCAGCAGCCATTAGCCATATGAGCACCTGAAATGTGGCCAATGCAATTGAGGAACTGAATTTTTAGTTTTATTTAATTTTAGTAGGTTACATTTAAATAATGACATGTGCCTAGTGGCTACCATATTGGACAGCATACTTCTAGTACCAGTGAAGTAAGAAGTTGGAATGTAATTTCTAGTCAATCTGTCTACCACAAGGAAGATTTTTTTTTCTGTTTCCTCCTTCTGATTTATATATTCCTTTATATCAGTATGGAGTCGTGGATTCGGTACTATTCAGTGAGTTATAATCTATTACCTTTTTTTTTTTTTGAGACGGAGTCTTACTCTATCATCAAGCTGGAGCGCATTGGCATAATCTCAGCTCACTGCAACCTCCACCTCCTGGGTTCAAGTGGTTCTTCTCCCTCAGCCTCCTGAGTAGCTGGGACTACAGGTGCACACCACCATGCCCAGCTAATTTTTGTATTTTTAGTGGAGATGGAGTTTCACCATGTTGGCCAGGATGGTCTTGTGATCCGCCTACCTCGACTTCCCAAAGTGCTTGGATTACAGGTGTGAGCCACCGTATCCGGCCAGTCTGTTACTTTTATTATTTATCCTGATGCTCAAATTGTCCCAGGTTTGGCTGGTGAAACCCCTTTAAAGTTTCTTCTGTGTACTTTTGATATGTCCCCGTCGTTCTTCCTCAGACGTTTCTAGATGATTCATTTAGAACTGGATATATTTACAGGCTCATGTATTTGCCCTGCGCAGCCCATAGAATCCTTCATTTCTGTGAGGAGCCCTGGTTCCTCTTAGTGGAGGATGCTATTTAGACTTACTTGGTACTTGGTTGGTAAACTTGTTGTATCACTGCTTCTAGGCCCTGTCACCTGACAAGGCATTTTAATTGCTAATGGCTATTATTGGACAGTATAGATGTAAAACCATCATTGCAAAAAAGGAAAAACAAGTAACTAGAATTTAGGAGTTCAAAGTCTCACCTGCACATCTCGGCACAGTTGGTATTTGGCCTTCTGAGCAGGATGCAACTAGCTGGTGATAAGAGTGCCCGAAGATGCTAGTGTTGGAGCTCTGGATGGAAGAAGCCCTGCTGCTAGAAGGATGCTGACCTCTTCCCATTTTGTTCTCTCCCTGTGAAGCCTCTCATGGGCACAGTGTAAACCAGAAGCAAGCTGCTAAGGGATTCTGAATAAATGAGTCAGCACTTCCTAGGCCATGGTTTCTCATCCTTGGCGTCGTAGACATTTTGGGCCAGGGGGCTGTCCTGTGCTTTGTAGGATGTTTAGTAATATTCCTAGCCTCTACAAAATTGATGCCAGTAACCCTCCCTGTCCCACTAATAGAACTGAGAGTGTCTCCATGCATTGCTAAGTGACCCCTAGGGGGCAACATGGCACCTGGTTGAGACCCATTTCCTAGACCCAGCAGAGCAGGCTTGGAGCTGAGAAACGGTAGTACTAACCAACCATCAACCTACTTTACTTCAAATGTTCTTGAAATGTAGAGGAAGGGCAAAGGGATTATGTTTATGGGCCTGTGATGGTCCTGTAATGTAGAGAGATGATGCTTTTTCTTTTTTTCATTGACAGGGAAAGCAAAGATCAGGTAAGCAATCTCTTTATAGACAGGCAAGATTCAAATCCTGATAAAGTTGATATTTGTTTACATGCCCTTAAAGTGTGTTGTTGAATTTTCTGAGTTGGAGTTATTGCCATACTGTTTTTACATGAGTGAACTGTTTTTTGTGTGTTGCATTTCAGTCATTCTTGGTGCATTATTAACATGAATGCATTTTCTGGATGGTGCCCTGCTAGGGTCATACTGTTCAGGCTCATGGCTAGACATTGTAAGTGGAGGAAAGAAGAAATGAATATTAAAGCCAGTGTTTAAAAACTTTTAAATTTTGGCTGGGCACGGTGGCTTACGCCTGTAATCCCAGCACTTTGGGAGGCTGAGGTGGGCGGATCACAAGGTCAGGAGATCGAGACCATTCTGGCTAACACAGTGAAACTAATTTTTTAGTCTCTACTAAAAAATACAAAAAATTAGCCAGGCCCACGTGGTGGCAGGCGCCTGTAGTCCCAGCTACTCGGGAGGCTGAGGCAGGAGAATGGCGTGAACCCTGGAGGCAGAGCTTGCAGTGAGCTGAGATCGCGCCACTGCATTCCAGGCTGGGCAACAGAGCGAGACTGTCTCAAAAAAAAAAAAAAAAAACTTTTACATTTTGTGTAATTATACTGTGTTTGTATACCTTGGTTTATTTGAAATTCACTTCAAACTGTATAAGCACTATCCATTTTCCTCATTTTATCTTTATGCTTAGTCCCTTCTTTCTTTCTTTTCCATACTACCATATATCACTCTTAAACATCCTCTCTCAGAGAAAGTCTCCCAAAGATCAGCTTATCCTAACCAACTGTTTACCTTTCAGCTTGCATGTCTCATCACCTCAAACCAAACATGTCTAAAATCAGACTTGCATGCCTCCTAAACTAGACATAAACCACACCTCTTTTCCCCCAGGGCTAGGGTATTCTCTATACTTTGTATTAATTATTCCTACTCCTATCCAGAGTTTGATGTTTGTTGGAGGTCCCTTTATTTTAAAATCCCTGAAGAAACTGGCGCAGACATAAAGAAATGTAATTTAACAGTTGAAGGTAGGATTTTGGAGGACTTGCTAACATTTTAAATTGGTTAGCCTGCAAAACAGGGGAAAGTGACTTAATTCATGTCTGTGGTGAGTTTTTGAGACTGGATTTAGAATAACTGCTCTGTATGTAGAGCACATTAGAACAAAGGGACCTGAAGTTGTATTTCAGTGTCTTAGAGAGGACTTCAGGAACTGCTTGGTATGAAGAGTTGTGTCAGGGTGAGTCTGTTGTACAACTAGAACAAATCATCTTTCATCATTTTTATATATTTGGCTGTGTTTCTGTAGATCTCTATCCCTTAGTCTTCGTACTGTTTTAAATGCTTATTTACTTATCCTTATTCCCCATTTAAGCTCTAAGCACTAAGTGGGTATTACAAGTGCTCAAAAATTTTGGTTGTTAGAAATAGTAATGTTAAGTCAATGAGAAATGGTCTTAAAATACAGATCCAGGGCAGATCTTTTCCTACCTCAATATAAGGAGCTGTCATGTGCCTTACTTGACTGGGAGTCTGTCACAAATACATATGCAGACATTTCTAGTTTAGATAACATTAAAAAAAATTTAGCAAACAGTATGTTTTCTGCTCCCTCCTTATATATCTTGTGGTACATTAAGGATTTCCAGTTCTCCTTTCCCTCAAACAGTTGCAGAAAGTCAGTATAAGAGTGTTTAGGCCGGGTGCAGTGGCTCATGCTTATAATCCCAGCACTTTGGGAGGCCGAGGTGGGCGGATCACGAGGCCAGGAGTTCCAGACCAGCCTGGCCAGCATGGTGAAACCCCGTCTCTACTAAAAATACAAAAATTAGCCAGGCATGGTGGCATGCGCTTGTAATCCCAGCTACTCAGGAGGCTGAGCTAGGAGAATCACTTGACCCTGGAGGCAGAAGTTGCAGTGAGCCAAGATCCCGCCACTGTACTCCAGCCTGGGCGACAGAGCAAGTGGGGTGGGGGAGGGGAGACATTAAATGTGTTTCCCCCCTTTCATTGTTTGAAATGACATTATTCTCTTACGTGTAGTGTGTCTTTTCAGGCTAGAGGTCACCTGTTGCTGTGCATACATTATCAGCCAAGTATATGATGGGAAGGCTTTCTAAACAACTCTTAGACTCTGTTTTCAGTGCCCAGTGGTACACAGTCTTTTGCATTGCCTGTAAGTTGTATCTGTAATTTTCAAAAAGTTGAGAAAACACTACATTAGAGTAAGAACTTAAAATAGTGACTTTAAGTAGAGCTTTGTTTGGTGATAAATCTCTGAAAATAAATATCTATAAGCACCTGCCTCAAGAGTAATTCCTCAATTTCAGGATTTCATTCCAGAGAAGTTAGGTAATTGGTACAATCTTCTTAAAAAATAAGTCAAGGGAAAAACAATAAACAAAGCATGAAATATATATCTCCATATCATAATAAATACAGTTCTGAAGGCATCTACTTCTGGGGAAGAAAAGATTATTATCAAACGATATGCTTCAGTAGGCAACCCTTAATCACTGGTTTGCCACTTAATGACTCTGCCTTTGGAGCAAATTACTTAGTGCCTGTGTGCCTCCGTTTATCCATCTGTAAAAGAATCAACAGTTAAGTGACTAAGTCTTTAGCACATTAAAAATCATCACCTTCCCTTAAAAGAGCTCTTTTTTGGGAAAAGTTGGAGCCTAAACCAAGCTCTCTCTGCCTTGCTCCCACAGACCTGTCTGCAGAATTTTCAAAACAGAGCAGTTTCTATCTAGTGTGCATTGTTTAAAGCAACTAAACTGAATTGCAAATGTATATGGAAATACTGGGGTGTGTGTGTGTGTGTGTGTGTGTGTGTGTGTGTGTAGTCCTCCCGCCTCAGCCTCCCAAAGTGTTGAGATTACAGACATGAGCTACCTCACCTGGCGTTATTTTTGGTTTTTACATGTAAACTTTTTATCACAAAACCATGGCTGACAGGATTCATTTCTTCAAAACCTGTTCCCCACTAACCACCTGTTAAAACTTGCAACCTAGTTCTCCTGGGCTGTTGTTGCCACCTGGTGGCTTACTCCTGGAGGTATTTGGTATAGCATTTTTATCTACTTAATTTTTTTTCCTCCTATAGAAAACAAGTACTTGTTCAGGGCCTTCTTTTTCCCCCTCTACTTTCATTATTCAGTAGTTCTTACATCACGAAGTCTGTTATAGAGGTTGCAGTGAGCCAAGATAGCGCCACTGCACTCCAGCCTGGGCGACAGAGTGAGACTCCATCTCCAAAAAAAAAAAGTCTGTTATAGACACACATTAATCCCCTCCCCCTTTCCCTTCTCTCTTTTTGAGCTCTTATCTAATTACCCTAGGAAAACATCCCCTTCTTTTCATTTACTTCATTCATTCAATAGATATTATTGAATTCCCACATTGTCCCAGGCACTGTTTATCCACCTCCTCTTCCTTCATTTTATGAGTCAGAAAACAGCTCTAATCATGGCAGAGTATAATAGTAGATTGAGTAATATAGAAGCTTCTCTATTTCCGGATAAGAGGCTCTGAAAGGCTGTTCCTAAGCTCACTCATGAGCAAGTCCATTGTTGCTAAGTTTCTGTTTTCAAAACAGGGATGCATTTCTACGAACAAATGAAAGAGTGTAGATCAGTTCTTTAAAATCAGGCAAACCAATCAGTTATTCCAGAGAGGACCAAGTTCCTCTATACTGAAAACTGTTAGAAATGAATTAATCTTCCGTCTTTCACAAAGTTCATAAAGAACTCTTTAAATACAATATTTCACCCATTTTTCTATTCACTTTGTTGGGCAGATTTGAACCAGCTTTAAATCAGCTATAGCCACAAAAGAAGTTTTATCACTTTCCACCTACCTCATGACTTTGTGAAGATTGGCAAAGTAATATATGTAAGTCATTAGGTACATAATTAAAAGTGAAGGAACCTGCTATTAAACCACTAGAGGGAACTCTGTGTGGCAAGAATTTTTACTCACTGTTGTATCCTCAGCAAATATTTTTGTTCACTGCTGTATCTTGGCATATAATAGATAATAAATAATGAAAGGATGGGTGGATTCTCCTTGTTGTTACGTATCACAGAACTCGCAGAATTCCACCTGGAAAAAAAAAAGTAGAAAAGCCAATTTCCAGTAAGAAAGGGTTGTTTTAAATGTTTTAAATGCTGAATGAACATATAGTTCATTCAAATAAGACTACCGTGTGAGGAGTACACATTGCAAAACCTACTTACTGAGCTTCTTGGTTCTCTTTCTTCTGGATCTTGTTTCTGGATCATGCTCTCCCCCTTTTTCATTTCTCTTTCTCTGCTGTGGAATCTCTTTAGCTATAGGTTTACTCTTGAAGAGTCTGAGCGGGTCTCAATACCCCATTTCTCCTCTTGAGTCTGTCCCTTAAACACAGGGCATAGGTTTTTAAAAATACGAATATATAGAGTTATATGTATGTTTAATAGACCTTTTTATTCTCTTCCTATTTCTAAAAATAAGGAAAGCTCTTAAAAAAACACACACACACGGACAAATCCTAGAGTTTCTTTTTGTTTCTTTTTGTTTTGGCAAGGGATGATTTGTATTTCCTCTGTGATTCTTAAGTAGAAGATGAAAAAACTCTCCGCTCCTGACGTAGGCTCCCAGTTTATGAAGCATTATAAACTTTGTCTTAGATTTCCTTCCTCCAGCAGTTTCACATCTGGAAGTATCCTTTGACCGTTTTCTTTAAGCAAAATAATTCTGGTTACTTATACTTTTCATTGAGTTACTTATACTATAGTTTGTCTTTTTTTTTTTTTTTTTTTTTTGAGACAGAGTCTTACTCTTTCACCCAGGCTGGAGCACACTGGCACAATTTTGGCTCACTGCAACCTCCACCTCCCGGGTTCAAGCAATTCTCCTGCTCAGCCTCCCAAGTAACTGGGATTACAGGCACCCGCCCCTACACCCAGCTAATTTTTGTATCTTTAGTAGAGACGGGGTTTCACAGTGTTGGCCAGGCTGGTCTCGAACTCCTGACCTTAGGTGATCCTCCCACCTCAGCCTCCCAAAGTGCTGAGATTACAGGCATGAGCCACTGTGCCCAGCCTAGTTCATCTTTTTTACTTGGTTTTGTGTTCATCTGAGATCCTCTTCTAAGGGTTGCACAATTTTTCAACTGCTTAAATGCAGAGTCTCTTCTTGGAGATTGTCTATCATTTAATAGTATTGTTCTTTGGGCAGTTCTCAGTGTCAAAATGATACAGCCTATATGATACATACCCTTTTTTCAAAAAGTCACACTTGGAGAGATGCATGGGCCTTGAAGAGACAATACACAGACATTTCACAGAAGTAGAAAAGAGGCCTTCCCTCTCTCCACCGCCCCGCCCCCATCACATGGTAGCTAGAAGTCAAAATTGGCTGTCAATGACAAGTGCTGTGTAATCCCAGGCCTTCAAATTCCAGATGAGGTCGACTTCCTGTTGTATTCTTTTTTCCCTGTGTGTCTTGAAGGTAACTTGCCCTTTGTTGACCTTTTCTTTCCCATCAACTCTCTATTCCCTAGCTAAAAACTAATTTTATTAAAAAGTAAAAGGTATACCAACCTGAGATTTTTCTCCTTTAAAAAGCTGTAAACGAATATTAGAAACTTTTTTCTTTTTTTTTTTTTTAATAAGAAAGCAAAGACTACATATTATTTCAGTGGCTTTTTAAAAATGTGTTCCCAGGCAGGGCGCAGTGGCTCAAGCCTGTAATCCCAGCACTTTGGGAGGCCGAGACGGGCGGATCCCGAGGTCAGCGGATCGAGACCATCCTGGCTAACACAGTGAAACCCCGTCTCTACTAAAAAATACAAAAAAAAAAAAAAAAAAAAAAAAAACTAGCTGGGCGAGCTGTCGGGCGCCTGTAGTCCCAGCTACTCCGGAGGCTGAGGCAGTAGAATGGCGTAAACCCAGGAGGCGGAGCTTGCAGTGAGCTGAGATCCGGCCACTGCACTCCAGCCTGGGCGACAGAAGGAGACTCCGTCTCAAAAAAAAAAAAAAGTGTTCCCACTAGAGGGCATCCTTTTCTCCTTAAAATTTTAGTTCATAGCTTTCGTTTGTTTTCCAGAACTTCTAAATATACAAAACAATGAGAAAAGATGGGGGATTACAAATATAACACCTTAACCTTATAATGTAGCTTGTCCAAGTTACGATTTTACAAACTACCATTTACAAACTTCGTGATTTTACAAATCACAAAGAAGTGATTTCTCAACTTCTTTATGACACAGTATGACTAAGCTAGATTTTTTTTTTTTTGGAGACGGAGTGCCGTTCTGTTACCAGGCTGGAATGCAGTGACACAATCTCAGCTCATTGCAACCTCTGCCTGCCGGGTTCAAGCGATTCTCTTTCCTCAGCCTCCCGAGCCTCTGCCTGCCGGGTTCAAGCGATTCTCTTTCCTCAGCCTCCCGAGTACCTGGGATTACAGGCACGCACCACCAGTCCCGGCTAATTTTTGTATATTTAGTAGAGATGGGGTTTCACCGGGTTGGCCAGGCTGGTCAGGAACTCCTGACCTCAGGTGATCTGCCCTCCTCGGCCTCCCAAAGCCCTGGGATTACAGGCGTGAGCCCCCGTGCCCAGCCGTGACTAAGCTAGATTATTCAGTGATGGGTTGCACATGTTATTATTTGGTTAACTCAGTTTTTGCAGAATATATGTAGTGTAAGGTAAATGAAACCTAAATGTTTTTTAATGTAATGGATATCAGTGCTATCTAGACAACTAGTGGTTATTCAGCTTTGCCTCTCACGGCATTATTTTACAATATTTGAACTCTTGTTTCTGTTATAATACTTTTCAGAACTTTGATTTGATTTTTTTTTAAACGGAGTCTTGCTCTGTCGCCCAGGCCAGAGTGCAGTGGCATGATCTCGGCTCACTGCGACCTCCACCTCCCAGCTAATTTTTGTGTTTTTAGTAGAGATGGGGTTTCATCTCTACTAAAAAGAGTTTCAGGCTGGTCTTGAACTCCTGACCTCAGGTGATCCACCCGCCTCGGCCTCCCAAAGTTCTGGGATTACAGGCGTGAGCCACCACGTCCAGCCAGAACTTTGATTTTTTAATATCTTAAATACAGTGTACTGATACCTCATCAGAAGCAACTTCATTCTTCCTGTGAAGGAATTGATAGTTTTACATATGCCATGTATCTGTTCTGTTTCAGATTTCTCTGACTTCCTGATACCAGGTAGAATCACTATTGTTAACCAAGGGACTGCAGCAAAGAGCTAGCTTATTTCCTCCCATAGGAACGTTCGATTACCTGTAGTTGACAGTAGTGGAGCAGGTTTTGTTAGTCTGTGTCATAAAATGATACAAATTCTGACAGATATACTTAGGAGGTCCTCTGTATTGAGTGAGAGTCATTCTAAGGGGGACAATGGGCTACTATTGAGAAATTGAAAAAGTCTGTGCTTGTATACTTTTATTTAGAGACTTAGATGGTATGAAATGTTCTATAAAATTAAATATTACCTTCAACAAGTTTATGACAACAGAAGGAATTAAAGGACAGAGCTTTCGTAAACAAAACAATGAGAAAGGATGATAGCAGACTATATGGAAAAACTGTATGTTATAAAACATTTTTACTTAGCTCAACTTCTTATTCATAGTTTGCTAATCACCAAAAAACCCTCTGTAGCATGGCTGCCACAGAGATTATTATTATTATTTTTTTTTTTTTTTTTTTTGGAGACAGAGTCTGGCTCTGTCATCCAGGCTGGAGTGCAGTGGCTGGATCTCAGCTCACTGCAAGCTCCGCCTCCCTGGTTCACGCCATTCTCCTGCCTCAGCCTCCCGAGTAGCTGGGACTACAGGCGCCCGCCACCTCGCCCGGCTAGTTTTTTGTATTTTTTTTTTTTTTTAGTAGAGATGGTGTTTCACCATGTTAGCCAGGATGGTCTCGATCTCCTGACCTCGTGATCCGCCCATCTCGGCCTCCCAAAGTGCTGGGATTACAGGCTTGAGCCACCGCGCCCGGCCGCCACAGAGATTATTAATAAAGTGAATCTTATGTTGTAAGAAACCCTGCTGTAAACTTACCTAAAGTTTGACTTAAATATTTTATATATATGTATGATGTATCTGTATTTGAAATACTGATCTTGAATCATAAAAGGCCTTTCAGTATTTGAGAAGCTAAAAAATATATATTACAGAAATGATTTCATCGCAAATAGACAGTAAATTTAAACAAACAAACCCTGTTTCCTTTTTAAAGGGCTTACAGTTACAGAACTCTAGCTGGGTTTAAGTGAAGCCTGAGGCTACCACCCCCATCCCTTATGTGAACCATTTAGGTAGCTTTGAATTAAATCACAAGAGTAGAGTGAGCAAGGGATAAGTATCAGCATCTTTTTACTGAAAGATACAGTGTTTATCAATATCACCATGCACAGCTGCCTTAAGCTTTGTTCATCTATACTTGCCAGTAGGCATCCCCACCTCAGAAAGAGAAGGCAGGCCTACAGAATAATGTCAGGCTACACACCAAAAAGTTCAGAGCTGGGTTTACCTTCCTGGCACCTAAATTCACAGTACAATTGTTTGTCCATGTTATTATACCATTTGTGAACCTAAATAGGTATCATAGGTATCCCCCCCCCCCGCCATTCATTATTTTCAGTGTTGTGCTTAAAGCATCATCATGCATGAAAGCTATTTTGTTTTTGTTTGAGATAGGGTCTCACTCTGGCACCCAGGCTGGAGCGCAGTGGCATAATCTCCACTCACTGCAGCCTCAGCCTCCTAGGCTCAAGTGATCCTCCTACCTCAGTCTGAGTAGTAGGGACTACAGGCGCTCACCACCACACCTGGCTAATTTTTCTATGTTTTTTGTAGAGGCGGGGTTTCTCCATGTCTCCCAGGCTGGTCTCAAACTCCTGCACTCAAACAATCTGCCCGCCTTGGTTTCCCAAAGTGTTGGTATTGATTACAGGCCTGAGCTGCTGCGCCTGGCCTGGAAGCTATTTTGAATAAGCAAATTTTTAAGTATTCCGTCTCTTTGCTCAAGTATCTTTTTTAGTAATACTTTCTTTGCCCACGCTGTCCTTCACTGGTTTATGTTTCTCCATAGCACTTACTTCCACCATGCTCTGCAACTTTTTTTCTTTTTTTGGAGTCAGGGTTTGCTCTGTCTGCAGGCTAGAGTGCAGTTGCATGATCATAACTCACAGCAGCCTCGACCTCCTGGGCTGAAGCAATTCTCCCACCTCAGCCTCCTGAGAAGCTGGGTCTACAGGCACACACCACCACACTTAGCCAACTTTTATTTTTATGCTTGTCTTAGTGCATACTAAATGTTAGTTTCTTGGGGGCAGGCTTTGTTTTGTTCATTGCTATATCCTCAGCATCTAAAACATATTACATATTAGATAATCAATATTTGTTGAATTTGCTGAAAAATTGCCACGATGATGCCATCATTTGGCTGTCATTGTAAGTTGCTCAGGGAGTCTCACTGCAGCTTTTGAGATCAAGGATCTCGAAGGATATTTTGAAAAGTAATTTAAAAGGTTGTGTATATTACTGAGATCAAATTGTATTCTAGGAAAGTACTAAAATAATCTTATAGCTCACGCCTGTAATCCCAGCACTTTGGGAGGCCAAGGTGGGCGGATCACAAGGTCAGGAGATCAAGAACATCCTGGCCAATGTGATGAAACCCTCTCTCTACTAAAAGTACAAAAATTAGCTGGGCGTGATGGTGGGCGCCTGTAGTTCCAGCTACTCGGGAGGCTGAGGCAGGAGAATGGCATGAACCCGGGAGGTGGAGCTTGCAGTGAGCCGAGATCGTGCCACCACACTCCAGCTTGGGCGACAGAGCGAGACTCTGTCTCAAAAAAAAAATCTTACTGCATCTGAATAAGTTAATATTACCACTTTAGAATTTAGGACTTTCATATCTTTTTTTCCTCATTTGCTTCTCATAGCAAACTTCATAGATGAAGAAAGATTGAGCAGAGAACATTAAGTGATTTGTCTAAATGGTTATTGTTAATGGCTAAGTAATAACAGGGAATTCCATTTTTTTTGTTTCGTTTTTTGGTGGTTGTTTTTGTTTTTGTTTTAGAAGAAGTCTCGCTCTTGTGCCCCAGGCTGGAGTGCGGTGGTGCGATCTCGGCTCACTGCAACCTCTGCCTCCCGGGTTCAAGCAATTCTCCTGCCTCAGCCTCCCGAGTAGCTGGGATGTGGCTGCCACCACGCCTGGCTAATTTTTGTATTTTTAGTAGAGATGGGGTTTCACTATGTTGGCCAGGCTGGTCTTGAACTCCTGACCTTGTGATCTGCCTGTCTCAGCCTCCCAAAGTGCTGGGATTACAGACGTGAGCCACTGTGCCTGGCCTGATTTTTTTTTTTGGTGTTTTTTGTTTTTTAATAAAAACATTCAACAAACATTAAGAATCTACAACCTAGGCCAGTCTCAGTGGCTCATGCCTGTAATCCTAATACTTTGGGAGGCTGACACAGGCAGATTGCTTGAGTCCAGGAGTTTGAGAACATCCTGACCAAAATTATGCGGGCATGGTGGCACACACCAGTAGTCTCAGCTACTCAGGAGGCTGAGGCAGGAGAAAGGCATGAACCCAGGAGGTCGAGGCTGTAGTGAGCCAAGATTATGCAACTGCATTCCAGGCAGGGTGACAGTAAGACCTTGTCTCAAAAATAAATCTACAGTCTGCCAAAACTATGTTAGTTTTCCGGTTTTCCACCTTGAACTGACAGCCCAAAGGTGGTTGTAAACAATTCCAGCTTTGCTTTATGTTTTTGTTTTTTGTTTTTTTGTTTGTTTGGAAGGAAGGAAAGAACTTTTAAAAATAAAATATTGGTTGGATATATGAGAATTTTCATAAAATAAATGCAAAGGAGAAGAATGGTACTACAGATCCTCTTGGCCAGATATAAAAATGTTACATTTCGAGATCCCTAAAAGCTTCACACACTCATCTCCTCAGCCCCTTAACCCCCAGAGGGAACCACTGACCAAAATGTTATCGTTCCCTCATTTTCCTTTTATAGTTTTACTACATGTTTGATTTCCTAAACTAGATACTGGTTTTCAATTTTATACTATATGTATTCTTTGAGACTTTCTTTCATTCATCTGAGGCGATGTTCTTACCTGTTGCTTTGATTCATTCTTTTTCCAATTCATTCTGTGCATATTGAACTGTTGAGCTTTTGAATCTGAATAGTCTTTTTTTTTTTTTTTTTTTTTTGAGACAGAGTCTCGCACTTTTCGCTCAGGCTGGAGTGCAGTGGCGTGATCTCGGCTCACTGCAAGCTCTGCCTCCTGGGTTCATGCTTTTCTCCTGCCTCAGCCTCCCGAGTAGCTGGGACTACAGGCGCCCGCCACCATGCCCAACTAATTTTTCTTTGTATTTTTAGCAGAAACGAGGTTTCACCATGTTAGCCAGGATGGTCTTGATCTCCTGACCTCATGATCCGCCCGCTCAGCCTCCCAAAGTGCTGGGATTGTAGGCATGAGCCACCACGCCCGGTCCCTGAATCGCCTTTTTAAAATTCAGTTACAAAAACTGCCGTCAACATTCTTCTACATTCTCTAGGTGCACACAGACAAAAGATTCCCCCTGGGAACGTATTTAAGAGTGAAATTACGGTATCATAGGAGGTATATGTATTTAACTTGACTAAAATATGAACAAATTTTTCAAAGTGGTTGTGCTGACATACACTCCCACCAGCAGGGTATAAGCACTTCTGCTGCCCTTTATCTTCATTAACACTTGACATCATGAAACTTGTAGTTTCTTACCAGTTTGGTAAATGTAAAATGCTAGCTCACGGATGTTAATCATGCACTTCTTTGATGACTAATGAGACTGAGCGTCTTTTCATATGTTTACTGGCCATTTATGTTTGTTGTTCTTTGAGTGCCCTTTGACAGGTTTCTCCATTTTTCTATTGAGCGTTCATTATTTACTTACTGATATGTAAGAGTTCATAATGCATTCTGAATACCAAACTTTTGTCTGACATGTATGTTGTACATATCACCAGTTTCTGAGCCTTGTATTTTCAGTCAGTGGAGGCTGTTAAAAGATGAAGAAAAAGTCTTAACATAGTTATTTAAGAAATTGTTTTCTACTTTAGGCTGATAAAAATATTCTATATTGTCTTCTAGAGATATTTTTCATTGTTCTTTTGAATCTGTCTTTAAACCATGTGGAATTGATTTTTTGTGTGTATGGGATATGGGGAAGAGATCTAATTCTGTTTTCCCCACACGTAGATAATCACCTGTTCAGCACTATTTATTGTCCACTCCCTTCTTTTCTCAGTGTTCTTTAGTGACCTTGCTGTCGTAAAACAGATTTCAACCTCTGCTTCGGGGCTTTCCATTCTATTCCATAGGCCAGTTTGTCTCTACGCTGGTGCCATTCCTTCTTCTTATAGTTATTATAGCTTTATAATTTGTTACTGTATTACTTATTATTTATTAGTGTAGCTCTCTCTATATATAAAACAAGTCCCTCTATCTCGTTTTTCTTGGGAGCATCTTGACTGTCCTTGGCCCTTTTTGTAACTAGTGTCAGCGTTTGAGTCAGCTTACCATGTCCCACAAAAAAATTCTTTTTAAATTTTGGTTATAATTGTTTGAATCTACAAATCAGTTGACATTTTATTATGAACCTTCCAGTCCATGAAGTTGGTATCTGTAGTTTTTAAAGTCCTTTAGTGTCTTTGAATACATTTGTACTCATTTGCTTCATAAAAGGCTACCTATCTTTGGTTAGATTTATTCAGAGGCACTTTTTAAAAATGCTGTTGCAAATGGCATATTTTTTTATTACAGTAAAATATACATAGCATAAAATTTATTTTAAGCCCTTTTTGGTGTACAATTCAGTAGCATTAAGTATATTCATATTCTTGGAACCATCACCACTGTCCATCTCCAGAATTCTTCCATTATCCCAGACTTCAAAACTCCCTACCCGCTAAACTGTAATTCCTCATTCTCCCTTTCCTCCAGCTTCTGGTAGCTAGGGCTACAGGCACAGGCCACAATGCCCAGCTAATTTTTAAATTTTTTTGTAGACAGGATCTCTCTATGTTGCCCAGGCTGGTCTTGAACTCCTGGCCTCAAGCCATCCCTCTGAGGGCCTGGCCTTGCCAAAGTGCTTGGGATTACAGGTGTTAGGCACAACACTCAGTTATTTCTTTTAACAGGTTAAGAATTATTTGATATCCAGTTCTGATACGAACTCATGACTGATTCTGCTGCTCCTGCTAGTTCTTTCTGATGGTGCTTTACTTTTTTGTATTTTATGATTTAAATTATGAACTTATTCCTTGGATGTTAATATATGCCAGATGCTTGCTGTCAATTCTAATTTAAGACCACTTAAAATTCTTGACCCAAGGTCTTTGGAACCATTTGATAGAATTTGGGCTATAAACCCATGAGGACTGGTTTGTGGTTATGGCTTTTTGTTGTTATTTTGTGCCCTCAGGGCAGGGGGCTTTCACTAGGGTAATTTTTGTAATCCCCTAGGGAGGATTTCTAGCCCACCCATGCATTGTGAGAGTATATTAGGATCTTGGTTTTATGAGGAATCTTCTGTTAATTATCCCACCTTCAGTAGGCCTTTGTCCTGTAATGCTGTGGAACTTAAACTTAGATTTTTACCTGCTTTCGCAAATACCCTCATTGTGAAAAGCCCTCTTTAGTGCTTCCAGTCAGTCACCTCTTCATCTTGGTTTTTACTTTATTGCTGGCTTATCAAGGCTTTTTTTTTTTTTTTTGAGGTGGAGTCTCGCTCTGTCGCCCAGGCTGGAGTGCAGTGGCTTGGTCTCAGCTCACTGCAGCCTCCGCCTCCTGGGTTCAAGCGATTCTCCTTCCTCAGCCTCCGGAGTAGCTAGGATTACAGGTGTTTGCTACCAAGCCCAGCTAATTTTTTGTATTTTTTTTTTTTTTTTTTTTTAGTAGAGACGGGGTTTCACCATATTATCCAGGATGGTCTCCATCTCCTGACCTCGTGATCTGCCTACCTCAGCCTCCCAAAGTCCTGGGATTACAGGCCTGAGCCACCATGCCTGGCCTATATCAAGGCATTTTTTAAGGGGGGAAAAGGGTGATTACATTGTGTCAGTCATTTTACTTTATTTAATTTTAAGTGGTTTTTTGTTTGTTTTTAGTTTTGGTTTTGGTTTGGTTTTTTTTTTTTTTTTTTTTTTTTGGAGACAAAGTCTTGCTCTGTTGCCCAGGTTGGAGTGCAGTGGCGTGATCTCAGCTCACTGCAACCCCACCTCCTGGGTTTAAGCAATTCTTGTGCCTCAGCCTCCCAAGTAGTTGGGATTACAGGCACCCGCCACCAAGCCCAGCTAATTTTTGCATTTTTAGTAGAGACGGGGTTTCAACATGTTGACCAAGGCTGGTCTTGGAATTCTGACCCCAAGTGATCCACCCGCCTTGGCCCGCCAAAGTACTGGGATTACAGGCGTGAGCCACCGCGCCCAGCCTGTATCAGTCATTTTAAATTATTTTCATCTGGAGTATATAAATCAGAGTAATGAATCCAGCACATGGCTAAAAATTCCCATACCATTTTACTAAGTCATTTCTAGTCATTTTGGAAAGGATATGTGGGGTTAAATGAGCACCTGAAACATTCATAAAAATGAAATCAAGAGTGGTCTTTATAACTGGTAACAAAAGATATTTCTTTTTTTTATAGGTGTCAGCTGTGATGCATGTTTAAAAGGAAATTTTCGAGGTCGCAGATATAAGTGTTTAATTTGCTACGATTACGATCTTTGTGCATCTTGTTATGAAAGTGGTGCAACAACAACAAGGCATACAACTGACCACCCAATGCAGTGCATATTAACAAGGGTAGATTTTGGTAAGTAATTAAAAATTTAATGAATTACATCATTTAGAATTGTATGTACGTGTGAAGAAGTAAAGGCAAAGTGTTCTAAAACTCCCCAGCAGCATACCATGAGGCCCCAGATTCATTAAACATTAAATAAATCTTACCTTTTTTTTTTTGGGAGATGGAGTCTCACTCTGTCACCCTGGCTGGAATACAGTGGCGCAACCTTGGCTCACTGCAACCTGCACCTCCCTGGTTCAAACAATTCCCCTGCCTCAGCCACCCAAGTAGCTGGGATTACAGGTGCACACCACCACACCTGGCTAATTTGTTTGTATTTTAGTAGAGATAGAGTTTCACCATGTTGAACAGACTGGTCTCGAACTTCTGGCCTTAGGCAGTCCACCCGCCTCAACCTCCCAAAGTGCTGGGATTACAGGTGTGAGCCACCATGCCCGGCTTTTTTTTTTTTTTGAGATAGAGTCTTGCCCTGTCGCCTAGGCTGGAGTGTAATGGCACTACCTCAGCTCACTGCAACGTCCACCTCCCAGGTTCAAGCGATTCTCCTGCCTCAGCCTCCCGAGGAGCTGGGATTATAGGCGTGCACCACCGTGCCCGGCTAATTTTTTGTATCTTTAATAGAGACGGGGTTTCACCATGTTAGCCACGCTGGTCTTGAACTCCTAACCTCATGATCCACCTGCCTCGGCCTCCAAAGTGCTAGGATTACAGGCATAAGCCACTGCACCCGGCCTTACTTTCATATACCAAGTAATTCTGTCTGTTCGTCTTAATCATAGTTTACTTGTTTAAAAAAACCATTCAGAAATACACACCACTGACAAGGTATGAAATAGAAGAGTGCTTCAGTAAAGAAGAAATATGGTCTGTCTTTTGTTCTTGCTATTAACACACAAATAATAGCTTTTTTTTTTTTTTTTAAAGTCAGAGTCTCACTTTGTCACCTAGGCTGAAATACAGTGGCCAGATCTCAGCTCACTGCAACATCTGCCTCCTGGGTTCAAGCAATTCTCTTGCCTCAGCCTCTTGAGTAGCTGAGACTACAGGTGTGTGCCACTGTGCCCAGCTAATTTTTTTGTATTTTTAGTAGAGGTGAAATTTCACCATGTTGGCCAGGCTGGTCTTGAACTCCTGACCTCAAGTTATCCACCTGCCTTGGCCTCCCAGAGTGCTGGGATTATAGATGTGAGCCACCATGCCTGGCAGTAATAACTTTTGTAATGACCAGAAAGCAGATTGTTGGCTGGGTGTGGTGGCTCACACCTGTAATCCCAACACTTTGGGAGGCTTAGATGGGCAGATCACTTGAGTCCAGGAGTTTGAGACGAGCCTGGGCAACGTGGCGAAAACTGTCTCTGCACCCACCCCTCAAAAATACAATAAATTAGCTGGATGTAGTGGCACACATACAGCTGTAGTCCTAGCTACATGGGAGGCTGAGATGGGAGGCTCACTTGAGCTCAGGTGGTCGAGGCTGCAATGAACCCTGATTGTGCCACTACACTCCGGCCTGGGCAATAAAGCAAGACGCTATCTCAAAAAAAAAAAAAAGATTGTTTCCACAGTTGATTAGAAGACATTGTAAGAAAATCTATAAATGTTTCATGCTATAATTTTTATTTATTTATTTATTTTTTGAGACAGAGTTTCACTCTTCTCGCCTAGGCTGGAGTGCAATGGCGCCATCTCGGCTTACTGCAACCTCCACCTCCTGGGTTCAAGCGATTCTCCTGCCTCAGCCTCCTAAGTAGCTGGGATTACAGGTGCCTGCCACCATGCCCAGAAAATTTTTGTATTTTTGGTAGAGACAGGGTTTCACCATGTTGGCCAGGCTGGTCTTGAACTCCCGATCTCAGGTGATCCACTTGCGGGCCTCCCAGGGTGCTGAGATAACAGACATGAGCCACCACACCTGGCTTCATACTATAATTTCTTACCTAGCCCCACACTTTTTGTCCTTTTTATTTCAGCCATCCTAGTAGGTGTAAAGTAGTATCTCAGGTGGTTTTGATTTATATTTATCTGAAATATAAATTATGAGCATATTTTCTTGTGCTTATGGGCCATTTGTATATCTACTGTGAAGAAATACCTAGATCCTTTGCCCATTTTTTAATTGGATAATATGTCTTTGTTATTGAATTGTAATAGTTTTTTATTTCATAGATAAGTTTTTATCTGATAGATGATTTGCAAAAATGTTCTCCCATTCTGTGGGTTGTGTTTTCACTTTCTTGGTGGTGTGCTTTGAAGCACAAAAGTTCTAATTCTGATAATGTCCCATTTATGTATTTTTTCATTTGTTGTGCATTTGGTGCTGTATCTGGAAAATCACTGCCTAATTCAAAGTCACGAAGATTTAAACCTGTGTGTTCTTCTAAGAGTTTTGTAGTTTTAGCTCTTATATTTAGATATATGACCCATTTAGAATTAATTTTTATATATGGAATGAGGTAAAGCACCAACTTTATTCTTTTGCATGTGAATATTCAGTTGTCCCAATATCTTTTGTTGGAAAGACTATTCTTTATCCAATGCATTGTCTTGGCACTCTTGTTAAAGATAGGTTGACTGTAAATGAGGGTTTATTTCTAGACTCTCAGTCTATTCCATCGATCTATATGCTTGGTGTTTTTGTTTGTATTTTGACACAGAGTCTCACTCTGTCACCCAGGCTGGAGTGCAGTGGTGTGATCTTGGCTTACTGCATCCTCTGCTTCCCAGGCTCAGGCAATCCTCCACCCTCAGCCTTCCAAATAATTGGGATCACAGGTGGAAGCCACCACGCCTAGCTGATTTTTTAATTTTTTGTGGAAATGGGGTTTCGCCACATTGCCCAGGCTGGTATCAAACTCCTGAGCTCAACGTGATCTGCCCGCCTCAGCCTCCCAAAGTGCTGAGATTACAGGCGTGAGCCACTGTGCCAAGCCTATATGTCTGTCTTTATGCCAGTACTACACCGTCTTGATTTCTGTAGCTTCATAGTAAGCTTTGAAATCAAGAAGACTAAGTCTTCCACCTTTGTTCTTTTTCAAGACTATTTTGGGTATTTTGTGTCTCTTTCATTTCTGTATTTTAGATTCAGCTTGTCAGTTTCTGCAAAGAAGCCAACTAGGATTTTGAATGGAATTATGTCGAATCTGTAGATTAGTTTGGAGAGTACTGCCATCTTAATAATACTAAATCTGCTGATCCATGAACATGGGATATGTTTCCATTTATGTAGGTCTTTAATTTCTTTTGACACACTTTTGCAGTTATCACAGTATGAGTTTTGCACTTCCATTGAATTTATTTCTAAGAATAGATGGTCCCCAGTTTATGATGGTTCAGCTTATGATTTTTTTATCTTACAGTGGTGCAAAAGCAATATATGTTCAGTAGAAACAGAACTTTAAGTACATACAACCATGCTGTTTTCATTTTCGGTGCAGTCTTCAATAATTCATAAAATAGGCTTCGTTTTAGGTGATTTTGCCCAACTGTAGGCTTACATGAGTGTTCTGAGCACATTTAATGTAGACTAGGCTAAGCTATGATGTTTGGTAGGTTAGGTGTATTAAATGCATTTTCAACTTAAAATAGGTTCTTCAAGTTTTAGGATATAACCCCACTGTAAGTCAAGGAGCATCTGTATTCTTTTACTGTCTTAAATGGAATTTTTATCTTATGTATTTATTTTGAAATGGGTTCTCATTGTGTCACCTAGGCTGGAGTGCAGTGGTGCCATCATGGCTCATTGCAGCCTCAATCTCTCAGGCTCAAGTGATCTTCCCATCTCAGCCTTCCGAGTAGCTGGGACCACATGCACATGCCACCACAACAGACTGAATTTTTAATTTTTTGTAGAGGTGAAGCCTTGTTACGTTGCAAAGGCTTGTCCTCCTGGGCTCAAGTGGTTCCTGCCTCCATCTCCAAAAGCATTGGGATTACAGGCATGAGCCACCATGCTTGGCTGTTTTTTTAATTTTATTTTTGAATTGGTCATTGCAACCATATAGACAAACAATTGATTTTTTTTCATATAGATCTCGTATCCCACAGTGCTGCTGAACTTCTTTATTCGTTCCAAGAGGGTTTTGTTTGTTTGTTCGTTTGTTTATTTTCTTTGAGATGGAGTCTCCCTCTGTTGCCCAGGCTGGAGTGCAGTGGTGCAATCTCGGCTCACTGCAACTTCTGCCTCCTGGATTCAAGCGATTCTCCTGCCTCAGCCTCCTAAGTAGCTGAGATCACAGGCATGCACCACGATGTCTGGCTAATTTTTGTATTTTTATTTTATTTTATTTTGAGACAGAGTTTCACTCTCATCCCCCAGGCTGGAGTGCAGTGGCGCGATCTCGGCTCACTGCAACCTCCGCCTCCTGGGTTCAAGTGATTCTCCTGCCTCAGCCTCCTGAGTAGCTGAGACTTCAGGTGTGCACCACCATGCCCAGCTAATTTTTGTATTTTTAGTAGAGACGAGGTTTCACTGTGTTGGCCGGGCTGGTCATGAGCTCCCGACCTCAGGTGATCCGCCGCCTTGGTCTCCCAAAGTGCTGGGATTACAGACGTGAGCCCCCACACCCAGCCTAATTTTTGTATTTTTAATAGAGATGGGGTTTTCCTAGTTGGCCAGGCTGGTCTCAAATTCCTGACCTGAAGTGATTCACCTGCTTTGCCTCCCAAAGTGCTACGATTATAGGCGTGAGCCACAGCACCCGGCGCCAAGAGTTTTTTTTTTAGTGGATTCCTTAGGACTTTCTGTACACAAGGTCATGTCATCTGCAAATAAAAATCATTTTACTTCTTCCTATCTGGATACCTTTCATTTACTCTGGATAGATCCTCCAGTAAAATACTAAATAGAAGCGGCAAGGGTGGACACACTGGTCTTGTTCTGATCTAGGGGAAAGCATCCAGTCTTTCACCAGTAAATGATGTTTGCTGAGTTTTTGGTAGATGCCCTTTATGAGATGAGGAAGTTCTATTCTTCTTAATATATTTATCCCCACTTACTCCAAATCCACCTGACAAGTCTTGTACACCTAATAAATGGTCAATATATACATAATACATAAAACTTTTATGATCATTTAAATCTCCCTAAAAATGAATATGAACAAATCTATCATGTAATGAACACTTTCTTCCATTTTCTTTTCTTATAAAAGCTCTCTTAAATTTGGTGTTTGTTTTATGCTAAATAATTAAATAATTCCTTGTGGTGGCATAACATACTGAATATACTTGCATCTTATTTTATGTTTCTGTCTCTCTGTTTTCTCTTAGTATAAGAAAATCCTTGAAATTAGATAATTTCTAAAGGAAAGGGGTCTGTTTAGCTCACAATTCTGGAGGCTAACAGGGCCAAGACGGTTCATCTGCATCTGGTGGACTTCGGGTGAGGGCTCAGCTGTGTCATAACATGGCAGAGAAGCAGAAGGGGAAGTGGGCATGTGTAAAGAGACCAAACAGTTGTAAGTGACAGACAGCCTCACTTTAAAATAACTCACTCTCAAGGGAACTAATTCAGTCCTGAGAGAGCGAGAATTCACTCCTGAGAAAGGCATTAATACCTCTTAACAACCTTATCATCTACTAAAGACACCACCTTCCAACACCACCACATTGGAGACGAAGCCACAGCATGAGCTTTGGTGCGGACAAACCATATTCAAACCATAGCAATTACCTAATGGAAAAAATAGACTTATTCCTTGAGATAAACTTATGAGGTGAACAAATTATTCCCACAGACTACTGGTTAGTTTTCCAGTAAACCAGTTGGGCGAAATATTTTGTGACAGGCCAGGCGTGGTGGCTCATGCCTGTAGTCCCAGCACTTTGGGGGTTCAAAACCAGCCTAGGCAACAAGATGGGACCCCATCTCTACCAAAAAAAAAATTTTTTTTTAATTAACCGGGTGTGATGGCACACACCTGTAGTTCAGTTATGTCGGAGGCTGAGGCAGGAGGATCATTTGAGCCCAGATACTGAGTGTGCAGTGAGCTGTGATCATGCCACTGTGCTCCAGCCTGGGCGACAGAGTAAGACCTTGTCTCAAAAAAAACCTTTTTAATGTTGTTGGTAGTATCTTAAGTTAGCATTGTCCTCCATGCTCTGAGAGCAGCGTGTTCTATAGACAGCTAACTACGTCTGGCAGTTCTCGTATTGATCATGGTTGTCTGTCTTTCCCTCTGAGCACATTTGTCCTTGTTTCTTGGTGGACCCTCCTGATTTTTTCTGTTGATATCAGTGTTGCCACAGTGTATACAGATAAGGAAAAAATAAATTACAATAAAATTAGAGCCAGATGTAAAATGACCAGTGTTTCAAATAAGTGAAGGAGGATGGAGTTGTTTGCTTCGTTCTCTCTTAAGGCTATATATATAGTAGCTATCTGGGGAAGGAATTTTGGAGGAATAACATGGAGTCCTCATGGGAATAAGGATATTACAAATGTAAATAGGTACCTAAGCATTCCTTGACCACATGAGGTTGTCGAATATTTTAGGCACACTTTCTTTTGGAGTGCAATGGCGTGATCTTGGCTCACTGCAACCTCCGCCTTCCAAGTTCAAGCAATTCTCCTGGCTCAGCCTCCAGACCAGCTGAGATTACAGGCATCTGCCACCATGCCTGGCTAATTTTTGTATTTTTAGTAGACACGAGGTTTTACCATGTTGGCCAGGCTGGTCTCGAACTTCTGACCTCAAGTGATACACCTGCCTTGTCCTTCCAACGTGCTGGGATTACAGGCGTGAACCACTGCTCCTGGCCCACACTTTCTTTATTACATTTTTATGTGTTTAAAAACTAATATTCCTCAATGCAATTCTACTTTATTTTTCAGATTTATACTATGGTGGGGAAGCTTTCTCTGTAGAGCAGCCACAGTCTTTTACTTGTCCCTATTGTGGAAAAATGGGCTATACGGAGACATCTCTTCAGGAACATGTTACTTCTGAACATGCAGAAACATCAACAGAAGTGGTAAGTGAAGCAGCAGCCTTATGACTAAAATGATGTTGTAAAGTACATTATTTCTAACATTAATAAAGCTAGGTCACTGTCATCTACTTCCTGCTCAGTGTAATGATACCATTTGCATAGTTATTAAAATCATCTTTTAACAGCAAATTTTATACATCATGGGAGGCTGCATTTTTGCAAAATAGTACCTCTTACTGTCCACACTGGGTTTCTTAACCTGTAGCTAAAACCACAGCATGGAGTCTTGACCAAATTCAGGAGCCCTTTATTCAATGCATTGTGAAAGGTTAAAAGGACGGCAACCTGCAGTGCATCTCTTGTTATAGTATCCTTGCTATCTGCTTAACTTTTCTTCTACAAGGAACTTCACAAGGAAATTTAAAAACCTTTGGTAGTGTCATAATAATCCATTGTCACATCTCATTGTAGCATATCGCTGATCTTACCTGGTTTTCATCAGATCACATCTCTTGCTTCCTAGGTCAAGCTCTGGGGTCCCTAGAAGTTCTTCCTATCCTGATCTTTCCAGTGGCTAAAGGCCATGGACCCAGAATAATACACAAAGAAAGTCTTACCTTGAAAGCTTGTTGGATTTTTTACTTGACATCTGAGTCAGCATGCATCCACCTTCAAGAAATGATAAAGTACACCTAAGAGTCTCTCCCCCACCTCTTTACCATTGATAATAATAGGTAAAGTGAAGGCTTTATATGGAACTATAGATACTGAATTGGGAGAATTTTGGCACAAGTAATTGCATATTGCATCAACTAATAAACCCCTAAATGTACTCAAAACAAATTAATTGAAACCCAGAGAAATAAAGTAGCATGCTCAAGGACATTCAGCTTAGTAAGGGGCAGGGGTAGGGGCAGGTGTTTGGACTCAGCTAGTGTCCCTCTGAGTTCCAGAGTCTCTACTTAACTCTGCTACAGCTATGCATATAATATAGGGTTACTTTTATTCCCACTGACACAGCTAGTTTGATGCTTGAAGTTGTTATAACATGTATCAAGCAGTAGGTAAATTTATTTTGTATAGACATCAAGCCAAATGTTACTGTCTTAACAGCTCAGAAATGCTCTGATCTTGCACCTAGGAGAGCCTCAGACTACTGTTGTCACATTTTATTACTATTCTTAGTTTGTTCTTTTTATTCTGTAAAGTGACTTTGCTTCCTTTTGGTACAGTCCCACATACCAGTATGAAGAATCCTGACTCAGTTGCATCTCCATGCTGGTTGTTGTGGAAAACTTGGAATCATTTTTCTTTGATTTAATTTCTGTTAAGTTTGGGTCCTTTACCTAAATACAATAAGATAAACATGGAGTTCTTATTGTAAATTAGGCATCCTTAAAATCATTATCAGAC
Organism: Theropithecus gelada; assembly: GCF_003255815.1. Classification (NCBI taxonomy): domain Eukaryota; kingdom Metazoa; phylum Chordata; class Mammalia; order Primates; family Cercopithecidae; genus Theropithecus; species Theropithecus gelada. The sequence continues at coordinate 106,101,112 of NC_037681.1, forward strand.
TGTGCACAGTGACTCATGCCTGTAATCCCAACACTGGGAGGCTGAGGCGGGAGCATTGCTTGAGCCCAGAAGTTTGAGATTGGCCTGAGCAACAAAGTGGGGCCTTGTCTCCACAAAATTTAAAAATTAGCTGGACGTGGTGGCACATGCCTGTGGTCCCATCTACTTGGGAGGCTGAGGTGGGAGAATTGCTTGAGCTCAGGAGGTTGAGGCTGCAGTGAGCCATGATTGTGCCACTGCGTTGCACTGCAGCCTGGATGACAGAACAAGACCCTGTCTCCAAAAAAAAATTATGTATTATTATATATATTATATATAATATATAAATAGCATTATATTATCATTAATAAATATATATAATGATATATAACAAGTAATAATATATATTATTATTATTATTATCAGCCAGTAGTCCCTAGTATAGTATTCTCATCTCCCCACAAGGGCAAGACAACCCAGTTTTCCATAACGTTGCCTCTTGTTGGTTTGCTCCCCAACCCCCACCCCCCGGAAAGTAAATACTCAAAATTTGTTGTTTACACTCTGGCATACCTGATACATAGTTTGAAAATTAAATACCCACCACCTGCAAATGGTTTCATGGTCTATTTCTTGTGAGTTGTGTTTATGCCTTCATTAAGTTTCCAGGCTTTTGGTACATAGCCCAAGGCAGTTTGTCACTCTATTTTCATATTGGCTTTTGTGGAATATTTTAAGGATTTATCTCTCCTCATTAGCCCTTAATCTTCACATGAATACTATATCTACCTCTGTTCCCACCCATACACCCAGACATTTCAAAGTGAAAAATGGCAGGCAGATAAGAATCTTTAATATTAAAGTACAAGATTTCTTCAGGTCATATGGGTCAAGTCCTAGAGGCAGGGCTGGCATTCAGCAGGTGCAGTCAAGTGTAGCATGCTGACTAGTGTCCATTCCGAAGGATTGGTGCCTGTGCCATACCAGTTGTTAAGTGTTTTGAATGCCTCTCTGTATATATGTGAAACATATTATCAACTCCAGTGTGCTACAGTTACATGTAATTGTCCAGGTGATAATACTGTGTGTCCTCTCTCACCCTTCAATGTTTTGCATTTTTGAATTAGGGAATTCAAGAGGGATTTACATCATTTTGGTTTGGGGGATTATATCTACACAACAACTTGCTATATCTCCTTTTCTATTCCTGTTAACATGTTCCTTTCTGAATGCTCTGTTTGCTGTCTTGCTTTGTCCCACATTACCTTCATGTGTCCTCTAGACCAGGGTTCCCCAACCCCTGGGCCACAGACGGGACCAGACGAGTACCCGTCTATGACCTGTTTGGAACCGAGCCACAGAGCAGAACATGAGCAGTGGGCCAGCGGGCATTACCGCCTGAACTCCACTTCCTGTCAGATCAGCTACATCGTTAGATTCTCACAGGAGTGCAAGCCCTTTTGTGAACTGCTTTCTGATTTCTTTGGAATTATTTTTCAGTATTGCTAAATTATATTAATACTATTTCAAGTTTTGTGAATTCCCAAGATGTCATACACATAAATTTTTGTACAAGAACCATGTTTAAATGTAAAACATAATTGCTTTTTAGGACTTCCTAAATTACATGAAATTACATGTAGATGCTGCTTTTTAGAAGCCAGTGATAAATCTAACTTCAGCATTATGGGAGAATGGAATTGAGAGGGAAAATAATTTAATATGAAGTAATTCACAATTGTAAGTTAATTTCACTTATAATTGGACACTTATTAACTGTTCACTGCAGCAGCAGAAAATTAGATTGTAATCTAGTTGAACAGTGCGCTCACTCAACTCTTGAAAGGACCTTTATTTATATTGGCAAAATGGATGGCCAAGGTGCAGGTAGCTACAAGCTAGATGGTTCTACAAGGCCCAAAAGGAGTTTCTTGACCATGTAGCATAGATCATCCACTAGTCCTTTATGTATATTCTCAAAGCAAAACTTCAGTTTCTGTCTTGTATTCATTATATCTGCAGATTTTGTAGGATAAACTAATACTTTTAATTGGGAAGGAGATCCAAAAGCCTGAAGTTGTCATTGGCCGTGGCAGTTAGTTAGCTCAATAGAATGTCGTTCTTCTAATTTTTTTTTTTTTTTTTTTTTGTATAAGCACTAAAGTATAACACGTGTCAACAGGTTTTGTGTGTTGGCTTTAAATTCGGATGAGTCTTTTTGGGTCATTACTCTTCTGTGGAAAAAGTGTTTTAAACCCCATTCCCCCCATTGTATTGCAGGTGATCAGAAAATCCCTTGGCATAATAAGCCTGGGTGTTTCTGTGGCTGAGTTCTAAGAGCCGCTCAAAAGCAGAGACGTGAATTGTACCCCAGTTTGAAGAAATAATGAAAAATATACACCAATTTAAAAAAAAAATTTTTTTGGTAGAGACTGCTTCTCACTGGGTGGCCCAGGCTAGTCTCAAACTCTTGTCTGCAAGTGATCCCCCTGCCTCATTCTCCCAAAGTGTTAGGGTTACAAGGATAAGCCACTGTGCCCTGCCCCAATTTTGGCCCCAGTTTTTAAAAAGAAATGAAATTCATATGAACTTTAATATTGGCAGGAACTATGCTCATTTCTTGATAATGTTTTAACCTAAAGTGTTAAGTTAGTTCTGATTTGGTACTCAGTAAATGCTTAATGGATTAGTCCATGGTAACAAAATTATACAATATAACAGTCAGAACTTTAACTTTACCAGTTTACCTGGATTTCATAGCATAGATCCTTGAACTAGAAATAGGAAGGTGGTTATAAAGAACAGTTTTTAAAGCTGTGCATAGTACCCAGAGAGAGAATGCTGTCTGATGTGGTTGTATTAGTTCAAGAGAGAGGCGAGAGGAAATCCAAACTTGCCTTAGAATGGTTGATAACTGTATGGGGAAGAATGTGTGGAGCTGTTGTTTAAAAAAAAATCACGCATGCTGACTTCAGGTGCTTTCATAGAGGAAAAGTTCTGTGCATTCAGCAGTGACTCGGTGTTTATATGTGGAGTAATGACTTCAGAAGGTATGTTTTAAAGACATTGGCAACTGTGCTATATAATGTGCCCTAACTGGTTGCTGGCTGGCAGTCATGCGCTGGAACCACGTGGAAAAATGGAGACTCTGTATGTTCTTGGAATGGGACCTTACCTCAATTAGTAAAGGCTTCCAAAGGGGCTACAGATAAAAAGCAAGATTGATGGTGACCCTCAGTGGCGTGGTGAAGGAGAAGAGGAAACTCAAGCAATAGCAGAGACGACACTGAGAATGGCAGGAACATTTGTGAATCCAAATTTTTTTGTTATGTTAGGTAACAATAACATTTGGTGTTTTCGTATAACAGAGTAAATACAGTTTTTGAATATCATTGTATATTTAAACTGTATTTGCCAAACTTACATAGTTTGTTAATAATCAACCAGGACCTTTGTCAAAATAGATTGTTAAATCCCTCTATTTCCAGGACTAGGAAACTGTATTTTTAACAATTGCTCCAGATGATTTATATTCTTTTTTTTTTTTTTTGAGACGGAGTCTCGCTATGTCACCCAGGCTGGAATCCAGTGGCTCCATCTTGACTCACTGCAACCTCCACCTCCCTGGTTCAAACAATTCCCCTGCCTCAGCCTCCTGAGTAGCTAGGATTACAGGCGCACACCACCATGCCCAGCTAATTTTTTGTATTTTTAGTAGAGATGGGATTTCACCATGTTGGCCAGAATGGTCTCAAACTCCTAACCTCAGGCAATCCACCTGCCTCGGCCTCCCAAAGTGCTGGGATTATAGGCGTCAGCCACTGCACCTGGCCCTGACGATTTATATTCTTTTTTTTTTTTTTGGAGACACGTCCAGACTGGAGTGCAGTGGCACAATCTCGGCTCACTGAAAGCTCCGCCTCTCGGGTTCATGCCATTCTCCTGCCTCAGGCTCCCGAGTAGCTGGGACTACAGGCGCCCACCACCACGCCCAGCTAATTTTTTGTATTTTTAGTAGAGATGGAGTTTCACTGTGTTAGCCAGGATGGTCTCAGTCTCCTGACCTCGTGATCTGCCTGCCTTGGCCTTCCAAAGTGCTGGGATTACAGGCGTGAGCCACCGCGCCCAGCGATGATTTATATTCTTAGCCAAATTAAAGAAATACTGACTTAAGCCAGTTAAGTAAATCTTAATTGATAAGTTGTTATAATTTTAAGCTTGTGTGTTACATGGAATTTTCCTGTACAAATAACAGATACTACTCTATCATGTGGCAGTGGAAGTATTATAAATATTAATGTTGACAAGCTGTCATAATTTTAGGGTCAGTACCCTAAAATTACCCTTGTGTTGAGTTTTCCTGTGCTGTAAGAGATATTAGGCACCATGATGTGGAAATAAAGACACACTCAAAACTAAGAAGTGTTTGTGGCCATGAGTGGTACAGTGGCTTGCTTCCTCCCACTCCCCACCACCTCTTTTCCATTTCTCTTGCCCCGCTTTGCTCTCCTTTTTTTTTCTTCCTCTTGTTCCCTTCATTTCCTTTCAGAAAACACAGTCTTAAGAACAAGCATTTTTGTCTTAAAGCGTAAGTTAGCTTGCTAAATATAAAATGTAAAACCTAAAAGATGACCAGGCCTCTGTGGTCACATCAGCATCTGAGCTTAGTTTTCCTTTCCAAGTCCTCATCTGAGTTCACTTTATGTGACCCAAGTGTGGCAACATCTTCCACTTGGTTCTAAATCTAGCCTCTTGATTTTCTTTTTTCCTTTTTTTTTTTTTTTTTTGAGATGGAGTCTCTGTCGCTCAGGCTGGAGTGCAGTGGTGCGATCTTGGCTCACTGCAACCTCCACCTCCTGGGTTCAAGTGATTCTCCTGCCTCAGCCTCCTGAGTAGCTGGGATTATAGGCATGTGCCACCACGCCCAGCTCATTTTTGTATTTTTTAGTAGAGATGGGGTTTCACCATGTTGGTCAGGCTGGTCTTGAACTCCTGACCTCGTGATCCACCCGCCTCAGCCTCCCAGAGTGCTGGGATTACAGGCATGAGCCACCACGCCTTGCCTAGCCTCTTGATTTTCTATGCTAGCTGTCAACCTGGGTGATCCTCCCGCCATAGTAATTTCTTATCCTCAGTAATTCTTTATCCCTAGACGTTATGGAATTTTGGTTGGTTGATTGGTTGGTTTTATATTATTTCTCTATGAATGAAGCAGTTCTGAATACCTTCATCCTGCCATCTTAACATAGTTACTCCAGTGAAATAAAAAAAATTTTGAGTATAGAACCAAAGTCAATACACAATAAGGAAGGATCTTGGCTTTATTTTATATCCTCCTCTTAAAGGTACTTTTCTACTTGTTAAATTATCTATCTTATTAGGACATTCTTAGTACATTTGGTATCTCTGCTTCCCATTCTGTTTTCCTTCTAGGAATTTATATCCTTGTGGAGACTTTTCTCATCTGCCAACATTTTTATGTCCCCTCAAGTACTGAAGCCTCTGCAGCAATCTCTGGAGAGCTCAAGTTGTTTATAGATTTTACCTGAAGGCCAATATAAAGGAAGGTATCTTAGAAGAAAGATGACTTTTCCTTTTGGTGGTTATTTTCTCTTTAAATAAAAATCTTATACAGCCTTATAATATTGTAGTAAGACTATAACCCAGCACTTGTTAACTTTTTCAAAATGATGAGTCTCTAAGGTAGCTTGTTTTATTTTTAAATAACTGGAACATTTTTTCTGTTTCTCCAAACATTGCTGGTCCTTTTTTTTTTTTTTTTTTTTTTTAAAGCAAATCTGTCTGGAGTTTAAAACCAAAGACCAATCATACTGTGCTGCATCTCTCAAAGAGTTTACAGTTTAGCTAGGTAAGACCAGAAGCACATGAAAAGTAAAATAGGTATATCAGACATAACCAGGTAATGTCAGAGTACAGGAATGGTACAGATAGTAGAAGTTAAATTCCTGGTAAAGAGAGAGTGGATAATCTGTAAACTTGTGACACATACAGCTACTTTACTGACAGAGGAAAGAATCTGACCACCTTCCTGGCATCTTTTAAGAAAGGCATAGACAGGTCTATCTACTACTTTTTCTCATTTGCCTCATCACATTCCATTGTGACCTCTCTAGTTCTTTTGCACACTGTCATGCTTAAATGTTATTTCTCATGAACATATTTAGGTTTTCCTGAGGATATTTCTCAGAGTCCTGAGTCACATAATCAGGACAGCTGATTAGGCATAAGAGAGACTGATACCAAATCAGAGTTGAACTCTCAGGGGACTTCTGCTGTCTAGTTGTTAGATGATGGAAAGTTATGTTTGTTTGGGCTCCAGGAATCAGAGCAGTTTGTTTTCCCTCCATACCCCAGGATTGTCCTTCCAAGTCTCACCTTTCGCATCTCCCCTCATCTCTAGCACTACCACCTACTCCCAGTGTGCTGTCAGCAGATAATAAGGCTGACCAATTGCCTAGATTTTGCCTAGGTGAAAGAATTTTGGCTCAAGTACTAGCAAGATGAATCACGTATCCTGTCTTTAACCTTCTTATTTATTTATAAAGACACAAGTCTACCACTTGAACTGTGCACTTCCTGGGGCTCCCTTTGGTCATGCCCCTTGCTTCAGACCTTTCTTCTTGGCCCTGTTCTTTAAGATTGAAATTGTTCATACTTCAAGGCTTGGCTACCATTGTTAGAACATTATCTGCCCATTTGAATTTCGGAAGAGTAAGGGCCTTTCCTCTTTAAAAAGTTCCTCATTCTTTCTATCCTTCCCCTCTCCTTCCCTGTTTCACCAATTCTGTTAACTATAGACACCGCCTTCCCAACTTGTCACCCACTCCCCAAACCGTGACTGTGTACACATCATTTTATTCCTACTTTCTCCTGTCTCTTGCCAAAAGGCCCATGGAAAGTTGAGCTTCTACTCCTTGAGCCTGACCTGGTTACAAGCTTATGGCCTACCACCCATTTCTTTGGAAAATAAGGTTAAAAAATTGACTTCCATTCAATATGCCCCTTGGAAGTCACATTCATAAATTTATAGACCACATTTGCATATTATGAGTAATCATAATCTGTCTTACAGTCAACATATCTGTTGAATGTTTGCACAGTTGCATTTAATCAGACCTCTGCTGTCTTATTTGGGAATTGTCTCTCAAGTATAGCTTACTTTGGAGAAGTGTGCCATAGGCTTGTATCTGTCTTTACCATTCAAGACTGGACTTAAACATAAATGTGCACTAAATAGCATATTTTTAAAGTCTTTTTAATGGAAACTATTTTGCTAGGCCATACGAATGAATCAGGCAGGCTGTTAGAAGGCCCTGCCAGAGATCAAGTTTGGTGTGTCTGAAACTGTTGTGTTTGACCCTGAGGGACCTTGTGTGAACAGTTCTTGCTTAGGCTTCTACTGGTTTTCACTAATTCAGGATCTGCTGAGTTTTTTATGGTTAAAACTTGATAATAGTAAAACAACAGAATACTCGTCCGGAAAGATGTCTTATTGACATTCATTTATTAAGCTGCTTTCTTTACTTCCATTTCAGATTTGTCCAATATGTGCAGCGTTACCTGGAGGCGATCCTAATCATGTCACGGATGACTTTGCAGCTCATCTTACACTTGAACACAGAGCCCCTAGAGATTTAATATCCTTTTAAGAGATGACAAGGAAAAGAGTTGTTTGTAATGTTTGTCATTTTGATTTTTTGTTTTGGAGACAGGATCTCGCTGTGTCGACCTGGCTGGTCTCAAACTCCCGAGCTCAAGTGATCGTCCTGCTTCAGTCTCTTGAGTAGCTGGGACTATAGGCACACAAGTGCCACTGCATCCAGCTTGTCATTTTCATTATTTTTAAGGATAATATCCCCCAAAAGAGGAAAAGTAATCTCCAAATTATTTTTACTTATTTGAACTTTTCCTAGAAGTGACTCAGTGTTGAGATGCAATTGATTTCTCTTTTTATATACTATCACTGTTGCATGAACCATTTTCACTAAGTGAAAGTTGACTTGTCCTTCATCTTTAGTTCACTATAATTAGATTTTTTTAAGGCAGTTTGACCAGATTATGTCTTCCAGGATGGCATTTTCATACAAAAGCGGAAAATGTTAATCCAAATTAAAATTTAATTAGTTAAATATGAAGAGGCATTATTTGCTTTCCCTCTCTGTTCCTCTGCTGCCTTACCCTGTTGTGGCTGTGGTGTGGTGAGATGGTGGGGGCAGGTGTGCATCTTAGTGTTCCTTTCCTTTTTGGGGTCTCTTTCTCCAAAGAGAGCCATTTCCTGCCCAGTTCCTAAGTAGGATAGCGTAAGGTCAGCTCTAGCTTTACATTTCCTTTCCTGCTTTTCTTTTCTTTTTTTTTTTTGAGTCTGAGTCTCACTCTGTCGGCCAGGCTGGAGTGCAATGGCACGATCTTCAGCTCATTGCAACCTCCACCTCCTGGCTTCAAGCAATTCTCCTGCCTCGGCCTCCCAAGTAGCTGAGATTACAGGTGCCCGCCACCATGCCCAGCTAATTTTTGTATTTTTAGTAGAGATGGGGTTTCACCATATTGGCCAGGCCGGTCTCTTGGCCAATCTGGTCTCGAACTCCTGACCGCCCGCCTTGGCTTCCCAAAGTTCTGGGATTACAGGCATGAGCCACTGCGCCTGGCCAGTTTTTGTATTTTTTTTTTTAGTAGAGATGGGGTTTCACCATATTGGCCAGGCTGGTCTTGAACTCCTGACCTCAGTGATCCGCCCGCCTCGGCCTCCCAAAGTGTTGGGATTATAGGTGTGAGCCGCCACGCCCAGCCTCCTGATTTTATTTCTTCATTCCCTTCCTTATCTCTCAACAGTTGCTGGCAGTGTTCCCTGAGATTACTGGCCTACCAGAGCGATTAATTTTGTGGTCTTTGCTTCTGGTTTCAGGTTATGAATTGTTCGTCTAAAACTGTCACCAGCTGGGTACAGTGGCTCATGCCTATACTCCCAGCACTTTGAAAGGCCAAGGTGGGAGGATCACTTGAGCCTAGAAGTTCGAAACCAGCCTGGACAACATAGGAAGACCCCGTCTCTACCAAAATAATGAGCTGGCCATGGTGGCACACACCTGTGGTCCCAGCTACTCAAGAGGCTGTAGTAGAAGGATGGCTTGAGCCCATGAGCTCAAGGCTGCAGTAAGCTATGGTTGTACCACTGCACTTCAGCCTGGCAACAAAGTGAGACCCTGTCTCAAAATACATATATATATAAAATCATAATATGTAAATTATCAAATATATAAATATGATCGTATCACTTTCTCTAAAACCCAAACCATCCTTATTAATATGATGGAACACTGCATGTACAGTGACACCTGAAGGCCTCCTGGAGCTGCCCGTCTGGTCCTTAAATAACTCCAGAACCATCAGCTGAAAAACTGAGAAGCCAGCAAAAAAATGAATCTGCATTATAAAGCTGGTCTGTTTGGTGCTTTAAAGGAAAAATCTCTTCTATATGATCTGGCCTCCCCCACCTCTTATTTGCCTTTGTGGAAACGTAGGGTTGTCTTCATGAGTTTTGACAGCTATTTGCGACTCAGGACCTTTTTCAGTTTGACTCAAACTCAGCTATATAAGATGGTTGAGGCTGCTGGGAATTTGACTTCGTGATAAATGTCATGTTAATCTGTCTGTGTGTCTTACACAAGAAATGCAAATCTGTTTTCTGCTTAGCAGCAGCATTGGAAAGAAGCTTGAAGACAGATTAAAACTAATAATCCAAAAGGAATCTTTGATCTGCTGAATATAAATTCAATATTATTCCTTTTTCATTATAGGTGGTATTTGAGATTTCATGAGCTATATAGAGAAGCTTTCTTACCTCACACAGCCAATACACACACACACACTCACATGTTGCCTTATATTTGAGTGTTTTTTTAGGGTTAATAGCCCTCCCTCATAGATAGAGTTGGGACATTTGCACTTTTAAGTTAAATGTGCTGTTTTTAAATGCTTACAATTCAGGAAGTCTTTATATCTGTCTAGCAAGGGCTCAAGTGATTTTTTTTTTTCTTTCTGTGAAATATTTTCATTTTTTTCTTAACTTTTGGGTTATGATGAATCGAGTGGTGTTCGACATGTACGTAGAATGTTTCACCCTGGCCGGGGATTAGGAGGTCCTCGTGCTCGTAGATCAAACATGCACTTTACTAGCAGTTCTACTGGTGGACTTTCTTCTTCTCAAAGTTCATATTCTCCAAGCAATAGGGAAGCCATGGATCCTATAGCTGGTAAGTTAGTTTCACATTAATAAGGGAAATGGCAGGGGAAGGAGGAGCTCCTTTTAAAACTTTTTGTGATGCCAGGTGCGGTGGCTCACACTCTGGGAGGCTGGAGCGGGTGGATCACTTGAGGCCAGGAATTCAAGACCAACCTGGCCAACATGGCCAAACTCCATCTCTACTAAAAATACAAAAATCAGCCAGATGTGGTGGTGGGCGCCTGTAATCGCAGCTACTCAGGAGGCTGAGGCATGAGAATCACTCAAGCCTGGGAGGTGGAGGTTCCAGGGAGCCGAGCTCGCACCACTGCACTCCAGCCTAGGTGATAGAGTGAGACCCTGTCTCAAAAAAAAAAAAAAATTGTGAGATTTTTGTAGCCTCACCTCTCTGATCATAAGCCATGTTCCTTCACAAAATTGCCAAATACTTTAAAAGTGTAAAATGTGTTCAAAGCAGATACTTAACATAAAGTAATTCATACTCTTCTGGTATCACTTAAGTCCAGTAGTCCCCCTCTCGTATGTGGTTCTGCTTTCCTGGGTTTCAGTTACCCGTAACCAACTACAGTCAAAAAATAGGTGAGTACAGGGCAGTAAGATCCTTTGAGAGGGAGAGAGACCACATCACATAACTTTCATGGTGTATTTTTAGATTTACTCTCTTTTGTTGTGAATCTCATACTGTGCCTAATTTATAAATTAAACTTGAGCACAACAGATTAGTATATATAGGAAAAAACATATAGGGTTCTGTGTTATCCAGATGCCCATTTCAGCCATTCACTGGGGGTCTTGGAACATGTCTCCTGCAGGTAAAGGGAGTGGGAGACTTCTGTTCTTAGAGACATAAGATGATGAAAAATGGTTTTATGTTGTATTTGTGGCCTCTATTGAAGCCCAAGGAAATCATAAAAGATTTCAGTTTGAATACCTCCAAAATTTCATGGTTAAACCTCCGTAAGTACACATAACAAATGTCCAAAGCACATTTGAAATTAAGGTTTTATAAGACATAGCTAACATTTTTAAGAACATGTTATCTGTAAAATTCTATCACAGATTTATGCCTATCTCAGGTGTTGTGCAGGGCGCTTCATGGCGTCCAGGTACACATTCCACCACATGGACACATTTCAGAACTGTTATCTATAGCTAATTGACAAGACTAAAAAATTAAGCTCTTCTCATGGAAGAAAGGAAAGTAGGACTTAATGTCCTGATCTTGATTTGAGAACTATATTGTTGTAGAACATACTGAAAGGTACATGTTTAATAGCTTGGGGAAAATCTTAAAAAAAAAACAAAAACAAAAATACACAGTTTTTGAACCTGGCCATGTCACTGGTCTAGTACATGACAAACCTGGGAAGTTGGTAGCAGAACACAGGGTCAGAATAAAATATAAGAAATCACTGTAGCCTGACAATCTGCAAGACACACCAAGCAGACAAGTGGTAAGACTGTGGGACGTGTGCACACATTTAAAGCAACAATTCTGAAATGTGTCCATGTAGTGAAGTGTGCACCTACCTGGAAGCCATGAGGTGCCCTGCAGAACACCTGAAACACTGGTAAGTGTAAATCTGTAATAGAAACTGAGAACATCAGAGCTAAATGACAACTTAGGAACACAAAGGAGGAGACAGCAGACACTGGGGAAGGGTGGGAAGAGAGAGAGGAGCAGAAAGATAACTGTTAGGTACTGGACTTAATTGGGTACTGCGTGATGTAATAATATGTACGACTAACCCCCGTGATGTGTTTAACTGTGTAACAGACCTTCACATGTACCCCCAAATCTAAAATAAAAATTTTAAAAAGAAAAAAAAACCTAAGAATAATTTTACACCTATCATGTTATTAAAAAGTTAGATATACCATATAAAATTTTAATTCCAAATGTGCTTTGAACATTTGGGTGTGCAAGAACAAAAGCCTAACAAACTGAGTTTGGGGGATTTAAAAAATATTTCTTCATCCAAAGGGAATATTTACCTGCTATTTTGGTGGCAGACACTAAAAATTAAAGTAGTTTCTGAGAGCAGAATTCAAATTTGAGAAATTTTCACTTGTTTTTTTTCTGTCAGTGAAAATTAGTTTATTTTAGTGATAGACTGTATATTCCATGAAAGAGTGGTGTAAGAGTGCTATCAAAAGCCTGGGATAAAGCAACAGTGAAGAAGAAAACAGAAACTGTTAATGAGTTTTAATGATAAAGAGTTTTTGCTGGCCTAAGAGTGTGTGCAAGGCAATCATCGGTTCCCTATAAGCGAGGTAGACCCTCCACTTGGAAGAAGGCATTTCACTGCACCTTACGTAGATGAGGGTGCAGGGGCAAAGGTCTACACCTCTCTTAATGAGTACAGCCTTATGGACACAAGACAGTCTGGATCATAACAGGCCACTAAGTACGCTGTACAGTCAGATGCAACAGGTTCTCAGGAGCCTTGCTGAGCACTGCTAGTGGTACCTACTGCAGTGGTACTCTGAAACAGCAGTACCAAAAGGTACTAGAGGGAGAAGGCAGAGGCGAGTGTTCAAGGGCCACTATCAGAAATGATCCAGGCCTCTTGGACTAAATCCTAATAATTCATTCAGTCATTCAGTAAATGTTTGAATTCCTGCTATATCAGGCCCTGTTCTGAGAGCTGGGAATATAGTCAACAGTAGACCTCATCCCTGCTTCCATGAAACACATATTGAGAAAGCTTATATTATAATTGGGCCCGCAGATAAACCACTTCATTAAATACTAAGAGAAAGCTTAACTAAATTAGTCTATTATGCAGATAATTTTAAAGACAATTTAAGTTTTACTTAAAGCAAACATAGTTGGGTCTGGGTCGATATTCGTATGCATTTGCGTTCTCTGTACACAGTAACTCCTGCCTCCAGGAGGCATTCTAGAAGGTATTCAGCTCTTAACTGAAACTCTCTGCTGCTGTGGTTACCTACCTGTTCACAATGCTTTTGATGTTGTTCCAGTAAAAGAGTGATCTGTAGCGTTTTGTTTTCCTCAGTATTAAGCAGACATTAATTGTCTTCATTTCCATTGGCAGAGCTTTTATCTCAGTTATCAGGAGTGAGACGTTCTGCAGGAGGACAGCTTAATTCCTCTGGCCCTTCCGCTTCTCAGTTACAACAACTGCAGATGCAGCTGCAGCTAGAACGGCAGCATGCCCAGGCAGCACGGCAACAACTGGAGACCGCACGCAACGCAACCCGGCGTACTAACACAAGCAGTGTCACCACTACAATCACACAATCCACAGCAACAACCAACATAGCTAATACAGAAAGCAGTCAGCAGACTCTCCAGAATTCCCAGTTTCTTTTAACAAGGTAGCTCATTTGTTAATAGAATTTTGTTTGGGAAGTAGTATTTTATTGCCACTACAGTCTGGAATTATCTTTTCTCTTTTGTGCATATATATTTCTTTATAATTCTGTGTTTGATTAAAACTCACAAATCTCTGATTAAAACTGCATATTCAGTATTTCCCGAAGAATGTGAAACATAGTAATTCTTTTAGATAAATTAAGAATACTGGGCCAGACCCAGTGGCTCACACCTGTAATCCCAGCACTTTGGGAGGCCAAGGCAAGCATATTGCCAGAGCCCAGGAGTTCCAGACCACCCTGGGCAACATGGTGAAATCTTATCTCTACAAAAATTAGCCAGGTGTGATGGTGCGCACCTGTGGTCCCTGCTACTTAGGAGGCTGAGGCGGGAGGATTGTTTGAGCCCTGCAGGCAGAAGTTGCAGTAGCCAAGATTATGCCATTCATTCCAGGGTGGGTGACAGAGTGAGACCCTGTCTCTAAAATAAAATAACTGGTCTTCTTGTTCTCAAGGTATATATCATCATATAATATGAATTGTTTTGCCATAGTACCCATAAAACATTAAACACTATATCATTATATATATATATATGGTTCATATTAGGTGCATTTATCATAATTAACATTGCTTTTTATTGCCAGTTTTAATCTACTGTGAAATATTAAAAGGTATAAGAAGGATTTCATAATACAGTGACAGTTTTCTCCTATGAATTTCTAAAAAAGCTAGATTTAAATTTTTATGGTTGGCACACAAAAGTAACTGTTAAAAAAAATGACTTCCCATGGTATAAATAATATTCAGTACAACAGTAAACTACTTTACTGGATGGAGTTCCTGTTTGCTTCTGAAACTGTTAGCAACTGTATGTATTTGTCTGCCAGAACTTCATAGGCATTTTATGTGACTTTCAGGAACATAAAGAATTTTTAAAAGAGCAATGATGAGTGGAGACTTAGCCTCAACAGATAATGAACCTGGACTAATTTGGGCTTTTAAGGGAGCAGAGAGGAATATAAAGAAAGAACACTAAAATGAAGAATAGAGTTTGTGTAATACATCATTATCTCCAAAATGCAGTGTGTATGACAATTCATTGGGATGTCAGAAGAAAATATTATAATTTCTACTTATATTTCTTTTATCTCATACTCTGTTAATCCAGTGGTGCATGTGTATGGTTATAAATAACATAGTGTGGGTGCAGAATAAAAAATGCTTGAAAATCCCTGGACTAGAGCCCCAGCTTTGCCACTTGCAAGTTTTGGACCTCAGGCAAGTCATTTCACTCCTCCAAACCTCAATTTTATCATCAGTATCCCAGAAGTTTTGCCTCTAGAGAGAGAATTATTTTGAGGATGAAATGGAATACTGGTATGTGTATGGTCTGGCTCAGTATCTGCCCTATAGTAAAGGCCCAATTAATGGTATTCATTATTATTTGTTATGAAACCAAGAAAAAAAATGTAAATGGGTAATTTACCTTTGAATTACCTCTGCTAGGTCAGGAACTGTGCCTGGTTATTAGCAGATAATGCTGCTTTAATGTAAGAGAACCACAGGGCCACAGATGGAGCTACCTGCTGCCATGCAGCCTTACCTATAGGGACTGACCAGCAGCAGGTCTGTAGCATACCACATCTAAGTTCCTGCCTCAAAAAGGAGATGTACTAGTGTGCATTTCTACTGAGAGTTCACAGAACTGTGGGTGGAATGTCTTGCCAGTGCCCTTTGGAAAAGACATCTTCCTGTCCACCCTTGCCCTATGCTTTTTTTTTTTTTTTTTTTTTTGTTTTTTTTTTTTAAGACCCAAACTACTCAGTGAGCTTGTCTGTGCATTTATTCCACACCCAACTCTCAGAGCATGGTAGGAGTGACCTCTGAGTGCTCTCTCTGAATTCTGGTTGTAGCTTCTTGAAATTCCCCTTCTGTCATCTGATACTGTACATTGTATGGTACCATGTAATTTGCAAACCACTGTCCACATATTTTATTGTATCATATGATTTATTTAAGGCAATATTTCCCCAGAAATACTCTCTTAACTTCATATATTCTAAGGAATATATGTAATTATGTTATTCCACCCCCAATTAATAAGGTCAGAGAAAGCAAAGTAAGAAGAATAAAGAGATTATTTACTGTTGGGCTTCTCAGAACTTCACATGTATTAACATGCATTGTGAATTTTCAAGGCAAGGAGAACGGCTGCAGTGTATTCAGGAGAGATCCTGGTCTCTGGTCACTCAGCTCTTATGTGATATATATAGGGCCCAAGCCTTATTTTTGGTCTTTTCTTTGACCAGGGGCAGTTCCTATTGATGTTGCCCTGGAACTGATGGTAAGGTCACAGTTTCTTTGGAGTTCAAGATAGTTGACCTTTTAGAAAGTGATTGTTGGAGTGTGTCAGATCGGTCTTTTTTTGAGACAGAGTTTCGCTCTTGTTGCCCAAGCTGAAGTGCAATGGCACGATCTCAGCTCACTGCAACCACCTCCCAGGTTTAAGCGATTCTCCTGCCTCAGCCTCCCAAGTAGCAAGAATTACAGGCACACACCTCCACACCCGGCTAATTTTTTGTATTTTTAGTAGAAATGGGGTTTCACCATGTTAGCCAGGCTGGTCTCAAACTCCTGACCTCAGGTCATCCGCCCACCTCGGCCTCCCAAAGTGCTGGGATTACAGCTGTGGAGCCACCGTGCCTGGCCAGATCTCATCTTTTGACAATGGGACCAGCTCATTTTGCTAACCCCAACTTGAAGATCCTCGCAAGCCTTGCAGTTTCATTTATATCCTAAATTTTATATTTCATCAGGAAGTCAAGACCTAGTACCAGTACCTCACACGCAGACTTTACCTGCCTCTCAGGAATGAGGTGTCTTCTCAGTTACTTCCCTGAAAAACAGACAGTAATATTGTTACTGCATGTTCTTTCGAGGACTGAAGGCCGCAGCCTGTATGTCTTTAGTTCGCCTCGTTGTTACGTGGGTAGTCCTCTTTACGTTCTTTATCTTTCTGTTACAAGGTTTAACTTCTCTAAAATTTTTTTTTCTTTACCAAAGACCTTTTCCAAAGCTAAGAACATGGAATGACTTCAGTTCGTAATATTTTTATAGCTTTGGGTTGAAAACGTGTAGTCTACTCAATCTTCTATTCCATTAGATACTCTCTTATGATATCCTTAATTTTTTTTAGTCATTTCCTTTCAATGTGGATTTTATGGCTTTTCTGTAATTACCTTTCAGATATTTTTGCATTCTTTCAGTTCTGAAATTTGATCTTTTGTTTTCTGAGTCATAGATACCTAATTATTTAGTGGTTTTGAACTTAGCACCTATGAGATTTTGTGCAAATTACTTAACCTTTGCTTCAGTTTCCTCTTCCTGTAAAATGTTGATAATAATAGTCCCTAACTCAGAGAGTTAAATGAGCTAATGCACGCAAAGCCCGACCCGCCGTTAGTATCATCCATGGTGGCATGGGGGTGCTCCTGTGCCTTGCAGTGCTGGTAGAACAGCAGGGAGCAGGTGCCAGGCAGTAGGGCAGCATAGAATAGATCTGTCTCTGGGCTCAGGGTGCTGCCTCTGGGTACTCAGGGAGAAGACCTGTCATGTGTGCCTGCCGGGCCTCCTTTCAGTGTCCCCATATTCTCCCTCTTTGTTCCTTTTGCTGCCCCATTGCTTCTGCTAGTTTCCCTTTCTTTGCCACTGAAAGTGTAGAGAAAACCAGTATTGAAACTAAGTAGAATTTTATATCATTTTTTTGTTGGAGATTGACCTTTTTTTTTTTTTTGAGACAGAGTCTCACTCTGCTGCCCAGGCTAGAGTGAAGTGGCACGATCTTGGCTCACTGTAACCTCCGGCTCCCGGGTTTAAGCAATTCTCGTGCCTCAGCCTTCCAAGTAGCTTGGATTACAGGCATGCACCACCACGCCCTGCTAATTTTTGTATTTTTAGTAGAGAAGGGGCTTCACCCTGATGGCCGGGCTGGACATGAACTCCTGATCTCAAGTGATCCACCCATTTCAGCCTCCCAAAGTGCTGGGATTACAGGTGTGAGCCACTGCACCTGGCCAGAGATTGACATTTTAAAGTAATTTAACAAGTTTAGTAACAAGTGGTAAGTAGAATTTTCAGCTCTTAACATCTGTCCAGTCTCTGTGCATATGAGCCGGGTTTCCCAGCATAGCCCAGATCTCATAAGTACATGTGTCAGGGGAGCAAGTCAGGCAGGTAGACCTTGCGTCTGCCCTGCTACACGGTAGGTCCTTGGTAGAAGAAATGTAGGAGGGTGTATGTGTTTTCTTGCCCTCTCTAGCTTCTGCATATACCAGGAAGAATTAAATAGAGTAATAGAGAAAAGTCAGAGGAAATTTTCGGATATTTTTCAGTTGAATATTCTGTTCACTGCAGATTTTGTTTTTGTGTTTTTATTTTCCTGTATTTACCCCCAGATGAAATTCTGGTTAGATGCTTTCCCAAGCGTCTAATCTATAAGAAATCCTGTTTTCCTTAGAAAATTTTCACCTAGCTTTCTCTGGAGTGGAAAAAGTCTAAATGTATTTTTTTTTCTCATTGAGTCTAATTAAAGCATAGATTTGCACCTCCAGGTAACAGTATTGCAACAAATGTGGGGAATTCGTCTCAACACAATTAAGGATAAATTAGAGCCAGATATTCCAGCAATGTCTCATTCTGAATTTTGCCAACTGTAAAACTTGCACAGTGGAGAGCACTGTAGATACTGGCCATGCCATTGTTCATTGACTTTTTAACAATAAGGTCTTTTCTTTTTAACTTAAACAGGTTGAATGATCCTAAAATGTCTGAAACGGAGCGCCAGTCCATGGAAAGCGAGCGTGCAGACCGCAGCCTGTTTGTCCAAGAGCTCCTTCTGTCCACTTTAGTGCGTGAAGAGAGCTCATCCTCAGACGAGGATGATCGGGGGGAGATGGCAGATTTTGGTGCTATGGGCTGTGTAGATATTATGCCTTTAGATGTTGCTTTAGAAAACCTAAATTTAAAAGAGAGTAATAAAGGAAATGAGCCTCCACCACCTCCTCTTTGATGACATCCCAATTCGCAGACAATGTCCTCTGTGCTGTATTTGCCAATGAAAGTGGACAACAACTATCTTGGGTTTGTTTGGTGATTGTAATTTCAGGTCTGTCACTCTTGTTACATTGTGTACATTCAAAAGGAAGAGAGAAAATATATATGATAATCATTTCCACTTAACTAATTTTTACTTCTAGCAGGTAAATGTAGGTAGCAGTGCAGGGGTGATCTCTGCTTCCTGTACCTTGACATGCAAAAGGCTGTCCTAATACTCCACATTCAAACTGAAGAGGAAAATTGAAATCTCTAATGAAGCTGCTGTGTGTATTTATGAATATTAATGAATAAAAACTGCTTGGATGGTTTACCTTAACTACTGCATGAGGTTTTTTGCAGCGTGCATGAGTTTTAGTGACCTTGTTATTTAAAAAATTAAATACAAGGAGTAAAACTTAAAAAAAAAAAAATACAAAGCCCAAAGCTTTCCCAAACATTATTCAACGGTTACACTACGAAGTAGCTTTTGAATAATGTCTGCCTGAATCACCTTTCTTTGTGTGCCTCCTACGCACAAAGCCAGCTCTGCAGTGGAATCTGGGGATTGTGGCCGGGTGTGGCACTCCGCCCTGTGTGACTGTCCTGTCTCCCTGTTAGTCATCTTGCCTGTGTGGAGCTCAGCCTGTCTCTTTAACTCATCTGTAGAAGACACACCAGTAAAGCTACCGTTGGAATCTGCTGCAGGGGCCTTTGTGTGCCCTAAAAACAAATCCTGTTCATGTTTGTTTAAAGTTTTTACTTTTTGTGGTTGTTTAAAATTTTTTCAATTGTTAAATATGTTTTATTCAGGTGTAGATGAATTTCATTTATTGACTGTTCAACAGAGTTAACCTGAATTATGTTGTCTTTGTTTTTAAAAATCTCACATTCTCAATCATATTTTGCGTTATTTATGTATTTGCTTTGTAGTTTGCTGAGACAGATCAGTATCAGGGGAGCTTTGAGGATTTGCCTTCCCAGATTTGTCAATATATTACAACCAAATTCTTAATGCTAATTTTAGCACCTTTTATTTATTGGGTTTTTTTTTTCTGGCATAAAAAGTAAAGCCTTTTAATTGAATCATGCCACCTATATGCCTATATTGTTAATCCTATGTGTAAAAAAAAATGTACAGCTTTTTTTTGGGTTTGTTTTGGGGTTTGGAAGGGCTGGGTTATTTTTTATTTCCTGTTTCGGTTTTTGTGCATAGACTTTCACAATAGCTCCAAGGCAGGGACAGCGGGTTTGGGGGTTGGGAGGGCAGTTTTTGGAATGTAAATTTAGGACTTTTAAAAAGGTGCGCACAGCTTCTGATAAATTTATAACCAGACTTAACCTAATCATGTCTCGTTCCAGTTCTGTTTTCTCTGAGCCCTTTTCTTAGTCTCCTCTCTTTCTCCTGTCATCCTTTTCCTTTCCTGTCCGTGTATCTCCGTTTCTTCAACATGACAAGCATACAGACTTGAACACCTTTCCGGTGTTCTTCCGAGAACTGTGAAGTCCATGTTCATCCAAATGTAACCAAAAAAGAAGTCACCCTACATGTCTGAAAAACTGTTGCTTCTCCTCTGAAACTTCAAACTCCAATCATAGCTTTGTTTTCTTTAGTTTCTGTAATGGAAAATGTTTAAAGGAAAACTTTACACCAGGCTTCTGGTTACACTAGAAGTCAAGCCCAGTAGGGATTTTCATTTTTTTTTCGATTGGTTGTTGAGAAGTTTCAAAAACCAGTTCTCAAGCTGTGGTCTTTCAAACACATCTGCACTAAGTCACACATTTCAATAAAGCATTTTCAAGACTGTTGACCACTTGAATTTCTTTGGTGTTGGTGGATTAACCTAACCATTACTCAGAGATTTTATATCTCTAATCCAGTATTTTTTTTTTCTTTTTATGCTAAACGTGGGAGATCCTGGTTTTGTGTGAATGCATTATTTTGGATGTCAGAAATTTTTAAAAATGCCAATTATGTACTTTCCCTTTTCTGCACAAATTCTGGGAAAATGTAAGAGCCTTCATTTTTTAACATGGTTTTAGGGAACAAATGTAAGTCCATTCAGAGCAGTTTAATTTAGATGATCACTTTAACACTGCAGAAGACCTAAGGAGTCATAAGATTCCATCTCATGTAGAATACTGTATATTAATTATTTTTTACCAGATATTTTACAAATACCTCACCTCATCCTGTATGTAATCAATAATGTATTATTTTAGGGTAGAAAGACACAGAATATCAATATAAAAATATATTCAAGCCCTTGAAATTCTTGTGTCCTTTTTCTTTAGTTTCTGGATCAAAATCTTATTACTGGATGTACTGTTGAATAAAAATTGCAAAGACTTTGATGGACAGGAGACAAAATCAAAATACACCACTGTTTATTTTGGCAGTACCTTCAAATTTCTAAGGACCAGATCCTGAATTTTGAGAAGTTTTTGTTTTGTTGAGTTTTGAGCGTCTAGGATATAAGTTTATAAATGTTCTACAGTGCTTGTCTTTACTTCCTGTTAAGAAATCATTTAAATCTTTCTCCTCAAGGTGCTCTGGAAGAAGTTTAATTTCAACTCTGAACAAATAGAAATAACTGTGCTTCCTTGTATGGCTGCAATCATAATTGATACAATTTCTATGGTTGGCTACCGTGAAATTATTGTATTTATATTGCATTGTTTTGTTTAAAACAAAAAAAATCCACAGAAGTAGAACCTAGGTTTGCTACTAACAAAATAGTGGATTCTTATAATGAGGCTCAGGTAAAGTAAAAGAAAGCTTCTCTCCCTGTGGTCCCCAGAGAAATGAAGTTTAGGATAGCACATTACACTATTAGAAATAATAGATGTAACAAAAAAAAACCCAGTCCATTATCCCCACCCCTCATTTTCCCTCTCAATATTAGAAATTTCAATAATACACTGACAGATTTTCAAAGGTCACCAAGGCTTTTGTGTTTTTTCTCGTCTGTGGGCCACAATTAGAGAACAGCTAACAGGTCCAGAGTTCTCTTGATAGGTCTAAGACTTAGTTTACAGAAAAAAGCTAGGCTCCTCACTGCAAATATTAATACTTTATACACTTTACTCGATGGATCTTGGGGTGAGCACACATGTCAATAGTTCATAGCTCTAGTTAAGGACAAAGCGGGGTTGGGAGTAGGAGGAGAACACTCTGTACAGAGAGGTTAGGGTAGCAGGTGACTGGAGAAAAGGATCTTTTGAATGGGATTCCTGTAACAGTGTTCAGTACCAATGTTAAGTCTACTGTAAGTGGGGTCTAATATGGCTTACT
The DNA here is from genome assembly GCF_003255815.1 of Theropithecus gelada. Lineage (NCBI taxonomy): Eukaryota > Metazoa > Chordata > Mammalia > Primates > Cercopithecidae > Theropithecus > Theropithecus gelada. Next base: position 106,123,080 of record NC_037681.1, read on the forward strand.
GATATAGGCATGTGTGAAAAACTAAGTGTGATGGAGGAATGGGTGCTAAAAGCTCTTAACAGTTTTGTAGAGAAGCCCTGCAGCAATGTTTATATGACATGCCTGTTTCTTAATTATTTGCATGCACAGTTTAAGGGGTACATGCAATATTGGTTTCATGTGCAGTAAAAACATAGCTGAGTGCGGTGGCTCATGCCTGTAATCCCAGCACTTTGGGAGGCCAAGGCGGGTGGATCACGAGGTCAGGAGTTCAAGACCAGCTTCGCCAACATAGTGAAACCCCCATCTCTACTAAAAACCACAAAAAAATTAGCCGCGCTTGGTGGTGGGCACCTGTAATGGGAGGCTGAGGCAGGAGAATCGCTTGAACCTGGGAGGTGGAGGTTGCAGTGAGCCGAGATCACGCCATTGCGCTCCATCCTGGGTGACAGTGCGAGACTCCATCTCAAAAAAAAAAAAAAAAAATACTGGGTACGAAATTTTCCCAGAATTACATGCAAAAGTTGGTGTTTATGCTGGAAAAAGGTAACAGTTATCTGTGCTCTTTCTAAAGCTCAACTAAACACTAAAACAGTTCTCTCCTTGAGATTGGAGGTAGGATGGCAGTTGGCAGGGTGAAGGGAAGAGGTTGGGGAGGAGTCTCTCATAACATTTCATCCCCAATGGTAACTGAAGCCCTATGTCTGGCCTGGAGTGGATAGAGGTTAGGGTTAGAGTGCAGGATGCAACAGCAGTCTGCAGACTTTCAGATTGTGACAGGGTAATGAAATTCTGTGCTATTAAACATGGCTATGTCTAAGTCATTACAGTATTCCAAAGCCAAATTCAAGTGACTGTTTTTCAGAATAGTGTAAAAATTAATTCCCTGTGCTCATCGGCTTCAACCATGCAGATGCAACATTTGTTTCTAATTAGTACTCTTGCCTCTTGGTTTCTGTAGTTTTTCAACCCATCTCTGTCAGTGTTCTATAAATGCGAACATTCATTACTTAAGGAACCCTGCAGCAGACCTCGAATAAGATGTGACTTGATGTTTGTTGCCACTTCCTCAACTTGGTTAGCAAATTCAAGTTTTGAAAGATGATTCATCTCAGAGAAGTTGATCCTGAACCTCTACATCACATTTTAGTTGGTTGCTATCACGTGGGTAATGCCTTAACGTGGGTTCCTAGAATCACAAAGGAGAATGCTCTCAAGTCCTCACGTTAACTTTAGTAAGTTACCTTTAGGGCAACTAAAGAGATCAATTAAAAAGAACCCTTAAGCCGGGCGCGGTGGCTCACGCCTGTAATCCCAGCACTTTGGGAGGCTGAGGCGGGCGGATCACGAGGTCAGGAGATCGAGACCACGGTGAAACCCCGTCTCTACTAAAAATACAAAAAATTAGCCGGGCGCGGTGGCGGGCGCCTATAGTCCCAGCTACTCAGGAGGCTGAGGCAGGAGAATGGCTGAACCCGGGAGGCGGAGCTTGCAGTGAGCCGGAGATCGCGCCACTGCACTCCAGCCTGGGCGACAGAGCGAGACTCCATCTCAAAAAAAAACCCCTTAAGTCTGACTGTCTCGGGTAACTTTACTTGGTGTACAAATAGTGCACAGATATGGATGAGGGCTGCACATGGCTGACTTGAAAACCCATGTCGGGCCGGGCCTGGTGGTTCACACCTGTAATCCCAGCACTTTGGGAGACAGAGGCAGGTGGATCATGAGGTCAGGAGTTCAAGGGCAGCCTGGCCAAGATGATGAAACCCAGTCCCTACTAAAAATACTAAAATTAACTGGGCGTGGTGGCGGACACCTGTAATCCTAGCCACTTGGGAGGCTGAGGCAGTGAATTGCTTGAACCCAGGAGGTGGAGGTTGCAGTGAGCTGAGATGGGGCCACTGCACTCCAGCCTGGGGGACACAGCAAGACTGTCTTCAAAAAAAAAAAAAAACGTGGGCTGCATGTGCAAAGCCTGGGGCTGCTTTCCACAGGCCTAGATAGTGATTCTCTTCAAGGAGGCCTTTACTAACCACAGGGAACTGAGCATCCGACTGTGTCCTTGGCAGACAGTGCAGGTAGCCTGTAGAATGTTGGCTCCTCTGTCTATAGAAACCTGCTCGCTCTCGTTCATACATACTTTTTGAGTTCCCAGTAGGTACCAAGCTTTGTCTAAGCATTATTTGCCAACTGTGATTTTTACAGACTTCCCCTGTAAGAATTTTCTAAAAGAGCCTTTCTCCCTTACACAATTGAAATGTTTTCAAAGGTCATCAAGCCTGTTGCCTTTGGTCGATCACGTGACCAATCAGATCTGGTGAGTGAGCTGCTGCCTTAAATCTACCAAATTAGACTAAGAGCGTTTGGAGTCTGCCTCACACATAAGAGATCCATATTCATTTAATAGTGAAACCAGCCCAGAAGCATCCTCTTCTGTAAGTTGGATGGAGTCCCAGCTCTCTCTCCTTGTAGATTTTCTGACCACACCCTGTATATAAGGTTTTCTTGAGGTAGATGCAGCAATATTCCTGAGGTAAGATTCTACAATGCTCCTGTATTGGCAAGTGGCCTGGACCAACAGACACAGGCTTCAGCCGCTGTCCCTAGGGACTGAAGGAGAGTTCATGGATTCTTAACACCCTAGTCATGAAAGCTATTCTGGCCAGCCTTGAATCCATTTAATTTTGCCCAGGAGAACCTCTCATGACAAGAAGACATTATTTTGCCCATGAAAGTCCATTTTTAAATATACAGTATGGGCCGGGCGCGGTGGCTCAAGCCTGTAATCCCAGCACTTTGGGAGGCCGAGACGGGCGGATCATGAGGTCAGGAGATCGAGACCATCCTGGCGAACACAGTGAAACCCCATCTCTACTAAAAAATACAAAAAACTAGCCGGGCGTGGTGGTGGGCGCCTGTAGTCCCAGCTACTCAGGAGGCTGAGGCAGCAGAATGGCGTGAACCCGAGAGGAGGAGCTTGCAGTGATCCACTGCACTCCAGCCTGGGTGACAGAGCAAGACTCCCTCTCAAATAAATAAATAAATAAATAAATAGATATACAGTATGCTAATTAGCAGTGTCTGTTGAATTGCCCTATCGGATAGCAGCCACCACGTGTGCTGACCTCTCAGGATTCAGACTCACCTTGGAAAATATCACACTGATGATACCGTACTTTAGAGTAAATTGCATATTGTGGCAGGCTCCCAGACTAATTCATACTGAACCCTTGATATAGATTTTCCTTTATAACATCACCACCTGTCATGAAGCTTACCTGTTTTCTGATTTGAATAAACTTTGGGTTGTGCGCCTCACTTTACATTGCATTCGCTGAGATAACTGAGTGTGACTTCCGTGTTGTGTCATCTTAAGATGTCAGTAATGTTCAACACAGACTTGGTCATCTGTGGCACTGGTGTTTTGGCGTTTCTGTAGTTTTTGTTTTGGTTTGTTTTTTGAGATGGAGTTTTGCTCTTGTTGTCCACACTGGAGTGCAGTGGCACAATCTCGACTCCCTGCAACCTCCGCCTCCTGGGTTCAAATGATTCTCCTGCCTCAGCCTCCCAAGCACCTGGGATTACAGGCACATGCCACCAAGCCTAGCTACTTTTTTATATTTTTAGTAGAGACGGGGTTTCACCACATTGGTCAGGCTGGTCTCAAACTCCTGACCTCAGGTGATCCACCTGCCTCGGCCTCCCAAAGTGCTGGGATTACAGGCATGAGCCACCACACCTGGCCTCATTTCTATAGTTTTAAATCCCCTGTGAAATACAATTTCTCCTATTGTCCCTCTCTGCTTCCTCTCCTGTTTCCTTATGGGGTGTGTGTGTTTTATTAATGCTTCTAGTGACATCTGCCATTTCAGTTCCATTTTTCTACAGAATTTTCAGGACCATCCAGGTTACCATTCTTGCTGGTGTGTGAGCCTGAGGGGTGAAGGTGTGGCCTCTGTCCTCAGTCCAGAAAAGGACTTTGGAATACTGATTCTACTTACAGCTTCACAGGGCAAGACTAGAAAGAAGGACTTGAGAAGGAGCCCCCCGAACTTCAGCATGAACATAAGCCCCACCTACTCAGGACCAGAAGGGACAAGACTTGCTCCTTATCCATTTTTTTTCCCTCTTCAGACTTCCTGTTGGCTTTTGGTGGTTGTTTTTCCCCATTTTGAACACCCAACTGCCTCTGGCCAATGGCAGGGGTTTTTTTGTTGTTGTTTGTTTTTGTTTGTTTTATTTTATTTCATTTTATTTATTTATTTTTTTTTTTTGAGACAGAGTCTCACTCTGTAGCCCAGGCTGGAGCGACATGGCTCCGGCTCACTGCAACCTCCGCCTTCCAGATTCAAGCGATTCTCCTACCTCAGCTTCCCGAGTAGCTGGGACTACAGGCCCGTGCCACCACACCCAGCAAATTTTTTACTTTTAGTAGAGACAGGTTTTCACCATGTTGGCCAGGCTTGTCTCGTACTCCTCACCTCAGGTGATCTGCCTGCCTCAGCCTCCCAAAGTACTGAGATTACAGAAGTGAGCCACCGTACCCTGCCAAGCCAACGGCAGGTTTAAAAGCAATTGGTGAAAATTACATTTTAGTATCTACCTGAACAAATGTCTTTCACTTCAGCCTAGGGCTCTAGGGTTGTCCCCCAAGTCACTGTGTTCTGAGAAGGAGGGTGGATTGGATCTTTTTTTTTCTTTTTTTTTTCTTTTTTTTAAGACAGGGTCTCACTCTGTCTCCCAGGCTGGAGACTGTGTCTCCCAGGCTGGAGTGCAGTGGTGCAATCTTGGCTCACTACAGCCTAGACCTTCTGAACTCAAGCTATCCTCCCACCTCAGCCTCCCCAGTAGCTGGGACTACAGGCACATGCTACCATGCCCAGCTAATTTTTGTATTTTTTGTACAGATGGGGTTTCGCCATGTTGCCCAGCCTGGTCTCGAATTCCTGGGCTCAAGCGATTTGCCTACCTTGGCCTCCCAAAGTGCTGGGATTACAGGTGTGAGCCATGCCTGGCCGGATTGTATCTTTTTAAGAACACTATTGGCATATTTTGATAAAACTTTTAATCCTTTCATAGCGTTTTCCAAGTGTTCACCATTTTATGGTTATAGAGTCCCAAGCAAGTCCACCTAACAAAACCGAAACCCACCAAGTTCACTGGCAGGCGCTTGTCCAGTGGTCCTGGGCAACACATTCTTTTCACACAGCTGTCTTTCAAACTGCCTTCAGCTCCGGTAGAGTCTGGCCGCCAAGGATTGGGGTGGGTTGGTTGACCATTAATCCTAAAATGTAAAGGTTGCAACAAATAGCACTTTTCACATCTTATACTGTTGTAAATTACACATTTTAGACGTTGTTACAAGACATTTCAAGTAGACAGCATTTGATGAAGTGTTTGTAAGATAGCTTTTAGATGCTTATAAATTCTGTAGCCAGCCATAACAGATGTTGGTTGGGAGAAAGAATGGAATTAAGTTTGTAAAAAGAAGTGGTTGGAAAATTTACAATGAATGATGAGAATGGATGTGAATCTTCTGCATCAGAAATTAGGGTTCAGCTAATCATCTTGGGGTTCTCTCTCTTACCTCAAAAGTATTCAGATCATGCTTGGACTAGGAGGAAAGTCGTGGGTAATAATTGGTAGGTCAATTCTGGGGAGGTAAAATTTGCAGAACTTCCTGGATTGCTGACATTGCCTACCCTGTGGAAGCAAAAGGGAAAATGGTTGTGTTGCTTGATCAGATGTTAGAACTTGGAATTCATGGTGGGGATAAGGAGATGCACGTTTTTGTGTCAAGGGCGGTGGACGGGTCTCAAAATCAAGTTGGGTTGGAGGTGAAGTTAGGGAAAACCTGGAGAATGGAACTCTGGAATTAAAGCTTAGAATTGGAAAGGGCTAATTGCTCTCTGGTTGCAGAAGTTCCCTTAGAAATATTCCTGACAAGTGAATATCCACCCAGAACAGGGAGAAGATAAAATGCTGTGGTTACAAGCACAGACGTGAGTTTCAATCTTGGTCCTACTACTTACTAGCTGTGTGATCTTGGCCAAGTTAATTAACTTTAATTAAACAGTGTTCCTATTGTCTCATTGTTAAATGTAGCTAATAATAGTATTAAATAATGTGCTAATATAGTGCCTGTTGTGAAGTAACCATAAAACAAATGGCAGGTGCCTCAGAAGGCAACCAACACAACAGGGACCCAAAGTGACCAATAGAAAGAGTGGAATTTGGGCTGGGCGCGGTGGCTCACAGCTGTAACCCCAGCACTTTGGGAGGCCAAGGCGGGCAGATCACTTGAGGACAGGAGTTCAAGACCAGCCTGGCCAAATGGTGAAACCCTGTCTCTACTAAAAGTACCAAAAATTAGCCGGGCGTATTGGCGGGCACCTGTAACCCCAGCTACTCGGGAGGCTGAGGCATGACAATCGCTTGAGGAAGGCAGAGGTTGCAGTGAGTTGAGATCGCGCCACTGCACTCCGGCCTGGGCGACACAGTGAGACTCTGTCAAAAAAAAAAAAAAGTGATAATAATAATAATAAGGAAAGAAAGAGTGATTTGCTTGGGAGCAAAGGGAAGACAGAGCCAGATAACGTCTACGCAAACACAGCACATTGATTTCATTAGTCCCATCCTGCTTCAATACTTCTAAGTCATTCTGGCAAAACTCCATGAGGGTCAGTGACCTGGTAAAAATTGTGGAAGCTCAAGTTTCTTTATCTGGGGAGTTTAAGAGTTGGAGAAGGACGGGGTCCCCCTAGACCACAGGTATCAAAGAATAAACTGAGGCTTTACTATGGATCCTGCCACCTCTTCATTTACTCAATTTCTTGGGCATCTACTAAGTGCCTGGCACTGTTCTAGGCACTTGGGGTTCTCCAGTGAATAAAGCAAAGAGGTCCCCAGCTCACTAAATAGCACAACTTCCCAGTTGCTCAGTCCAAAACCTGTTGGAATCATTTTCTACTCTTTTCCTCACACTTCACATCCATTTCGTCAGCAGATCCCACTGTCTCTATTTCCACACTTTTCCAGAAACTGCCCCTCCCACCGTCTCCACTGCCCGCCGCCTGGCCCAGGCCTCCATCGTATCCCCACAGAGTCACTGCTATAGCTTCCAAGTGGCATCGCTGCCCCTGCCCTTCCATGTCCCAGCACAGCAGCTGGGTGATCCTGTCAGAACCCGCACCTCCAATCCCTCCGCCACTCCCGCCTCTCAGAGGAAGGGCAGGGTCCTCACCACGGCCCCTGGCTCCCACAGGCTGTGGCTCTCGTTCCTTTTCGGGGTTCATGCCCTGCTACTCTATTCCCTCCCCCAAGCCTCGCTGACCACTTTGCTATCCCTCGGGCATGCCACAGCTCTGGGACTTTTGCCTTTGCAGTCCCCTTTTCTTGGAAGATCCATATTTCCTCACCTCCTTCTCTTTGTCGGTGAGGCCTTCTCTGACTATCCAACTGAAAACAGGGATCCCAGGCCCACCCAGCACACCCATGCCCCACCTCCAGGGTTCAAGCCATTCTCCTGCCTCAGCCTCCCAAGTAGCTGGAATTACAGGCGCCCACCACCATGCCCAGCTAATTTTTGTATTTTTAGTAGAGACAGGGTTTCACCATGTTGACCAGGCTAGCCTCGAACTCCTGACCTCAGGGGATCCACCCACCCCGGCTTCTCAAAATCCTGGGATTACAGGCATGAGACACTGCACCTGGCCTGTTTCTCTATAACTGTTATCACCATCTGACATCCTTCCTACCCCATGTACACATTATGCGCACGTGCGCACACACACACCCCTACACACACACACACACACACACACACACACACACAGATGCCAGCTTCCTGAGGGCAGGGCTGTCCATTAGTCATCCTTGTATCTCCATGTCTACAAGGCATGGCACACGGTAAGTGCTCCAAAATATTTATGGGATGAAAGAATGAATGGTGTGGGCCAGGCTCTGTTAAGAGTGTTGTTTATTATGTCAAAAGTGCACACCAATATCAAATACTCAGTCCCTGTGGAAAACAGTTTGGCAGTTCCTCAAAACATTAAACACAGAATTACCATGTGACCCAGCAATTCCACTCCCAGGTATATCCAAAAGAATTGAAAACATATGTTCACAAAAACCCTCCTACATTCATGCTCAGAACAGCATCAATCATAATAGCTGAAAAGTGGAAACAACCCATTCACTGATGAAAGGATAAACAAAACACGATCTACGCAATGGACTATTATGCGGCCATAAAAAAGGATGACATACCGACACATGCTGCAACTTGGATGAACTTTGCGAACACGGTAAGTGAAAAAAGTCAGTCGCAAAATGCCACAGAGTATATGACTCCGTTTACATGAAATTCCCAGAACAGGCAAATCCATGGAGACAGAAAGTGGATTAGTGGTTGCCAGGGGTTGGGCAAGGAGAGAGTGGGGAGTGGCAGCTCGTGTGCACTGGATTTCTTTCTGGAGTGTTGAAGAGGTTCTAGAATTATATAATGGTGATGGTTGCATAACTCTGTGAATATATGAAAAGCCACTAAATTGTACACTTTGAAATGGTTAAAATGGTGAATTTTATGTAAAGTTTATCTCAAAAAAAAAAAAAAAGTCAAACGTAGCTGCAGTAGGTATTCTTAACATCCCCATTTTATGGATGATGAAAGTATGGGTGAGGGACCAGCTCTGCCAGGTGCCCAGCAACCCTGCACATTTCCACCGGGCTCGACGGCAACCTGACCTGCGTCTTGGTGGAACACTCTGCAACTCCTCGCAGAGCAAGGGGCGTTAAGTGGCCCTCTGCATCGCTGTCGTGAGGCAGTCTCACCTGCCTCCCCACCCTTTTGGAACTGCTGCAAGGCCATTTCTCATGGAGCTCCCTAGTTTCTGTTGAGCACAGCGCTTTCCTCCTCTCTCCCCGCTCCCACAAGATAGTCTGCAGGCGCCTGCTAAGTCTGTAGAGTGCTGGGTTGCAGTTGAGAGCTGGCTGCTGCACAGCAGGGCAACCCACTATCCATGCCATCTGGTGTCCCAACCCTCCAGCCTGGTGTCCTCCTGTGGGACAAGGGACACAAGGAGCTGACACGCCATGCTGATTTTGCTTTTGCTGTCTGTGTTTGTAACAACCTGTCCAAATCCATGTGGCTTGATGTCTCCCTACAGACAAATCTAGGGAAGTGTGGCTGGCCAGCCCCGCAGTCGCAGGGGTAATCTCTACGGCCGGCCCTGTTAGCCCCCGCTGCTTTGGGAATGCTTGATGCTGAGATGAAATAAATGTTCCCGGGGCCCACCACTGCTGGAGGCAGGATCCCATCCCAGCTGGTCTGACTCAAGTCAGAGACAGTAAACTCCATCTGGCATGTTATCTGATATGACAGTAAATTAAAATGAAGACAGTTCTAGAAAAGACAAGATTTGTTCTAAAGTTTTTCTTTCTGATCTCTTCAAAATTTCTGCCTTATCTTTACTACAACAATTCAGAGAAGTCAAGGAACTCCAAAGCCTCTCTTGGGGACATTTAGACAGTCATCTTTGGGGAAATACGGGAGTAGGACATGTAAAGTCACTCGATGACTTTTAGAAACATTAGCCTGGAACCACATATACATTTCTTCAGGATTAGAAATTACACTGGCAGTTTTTACACTATAGTTAAACGTTGTCTCCAAAATTGCCACTGCAGTTTCCAAAGGTCGAAAGCCCTCACCCATTAGGGACATTTGAGTCATGGCACCTCACCTAGGCCCTCTTCAACCACCACCCTGATCTTCCAGCTGCCTCTTCTGTCCTCAAGACAGAAGCTTGCCTAATTCCTGGGAACAAGAGGCAGCAGATCCTGAGAAGTTTCTGCTTGTGTTTGTCTGCACGGAGATGGCTTCGGCAGTGGTGGGGGTGCGGGCAGGGCCAGAACTGCCCCCTTAGTCTGTGAGGCTGGGGATCGGCCACGGTGAATTGGCTCCACGTCTACGAAGAGGCAAGGAGGCTCTGCTCTAGTGACCCAGGGCCAAGCCTGGGAAGCTCCAGATCTGGGACAAGCTCCAGATTAGGCCCAGGCTAGCCGTGTGAGGTTGGAGCAGCTGCTTAACTCTGAGCCTGCCCCTCCTGCCACACGAGTCCCTGCTGGCTGTGTGGATGAGCAGAAATAATGTCTGTGAAGGCATCACAAGGTCTCAAATGGAAGGCTCCAACAACTGGTTCAGCGAAGAAAGGTTTAGGGAAAATACACACTTCCGGCCGGGCACGGTGGCTCAAGCCGGTAATCCCAGCACTTTGGGAGGCCGAGACGGGCGGATCACGAGGTCAGGAGATCGAGACCATCCTGGCTAACACGGTGAAACCCCGTCTCTACTTAAAAAATACAAAAAAACTAGCCGGGCGAGGTGGCGGCGCCTGTAGTCCCAGCTACTTGGGAGGCTGAGGCAGGAGAATGGCGTAAACCCGGGAGGCGGAGCTTGCAGTGAGCTGAGATCCGGCCACTGCACTCCAGCCCGGGCGACAGAGCGAGACTCCGTCTCAAAAAAAAAAAAAGAAAAGAAAAGAAAAAAAGAAAATACACACTTCCATGACCCCAACTGTGGAGAAATCTTTCTGTTTCTAGCTTGAAGAGCAGCAGGGCACTGTCTGGTGAGGAACTTTTCCTCCCGAACAGTCTCAAAATTGAAGCTCTGAGCACACTTAGCCAGGCCTTCCCTCATCTCTTCCTCTTCTGCGCATTTGTTCAACTGCGATCTGAGTCAAGCTAGCAAGATCCAAGCTAGTCTAGCAAAGTGTTTTCCAAGCAGCCTTGAAACGGGGTTGGCTCGTGATGGACACCTATTCCTAATACTTGCAGTTGGCTTTGCAGTGTTCTCATGACAGCAAAGGTGTGAGGGAGTCTATTGCCACCCGCTTTTGAGAGAGAAGCACTGAGCACTACAGCAGCACAGCTAATGTTTATTGGGCCCTTCGTTCGATCCAGGAATTTAGATGGATTATTTTCTTTAATCATTTCCATTAACCTGCTACCATTATCCCACTTTGGAAAGAACACAACAGAGGCCCAGGAGGGGTAAGGATTCTGTCCTGCAGTCTGAGGCCAGCAGGGCTGTGGCTCCCAGCAAGGTGAGGGTCTTGACAGTTTGGGACCAAACAAGGGTGAAGTTCAGGACGTGGCCACGTGAGGGCGGTGGACTAACATGAAACAGAAAAGCAACCCCTCGCCCAAACGCCGGACACCTCCCAAAGGTCCTTGTTAACCTCTATTTGATTTCTATTTATTTTCCAGGCAGTTGTGGGAATTGGGTAAAAGTGTGGTGTCTGGGGCCAGACGGCCTGGGATGGATGCTGCCTCCATCATTTACCGACTGTGTGATCTCAGGAAAATTAGTTACCCTTCCTGTTTACCCTCCCCGAGCTTGCTTCCGCTTCTGTAAAGTGGCCCAGTTAGCCACCGGCAGGCCGGGACTCCAGAGCCACGGAGGACAAGTGGCAGCGCGGAACTGCTGGCGCCAGGGGGCGCGATGATCGTAGTGAGCGGCACGGTGGGAGTGGCGCTAACCGTCCGTTCAGAAGAGACTTCTGGAGATGGTTCATAGAACTTGGTATAAACAAAAGGCGAAATAGTTGCATTAGCCAACAGAGTGCTATTCAAATTGAACCATCAAAAGAAATCAAGGATGGGTGATGATGAAGCTGAGGATAGTTGCTCCAATAAAAAGTCACTCTCCCTTGCCCAGTTTCTACACTGAGTCATTTTTTGAACCTAGAACCCACTGATTGAAGCAGCACCTACAACTCCAGCAGGAAGACTCCTGCAACACGTGGCAATTGAATATGTAATGACTCCTTCAGGCCTTCCCTCAAAGGGACATAACACTATTTACTTGGGTAATTGGGCACTGGGGAAAGAAAATACTAAACATCTTGAGGACAATTAGACACAGACTTATAGTAGATACGAATAACCTAAGATCCCAAGTGTAATCATGGCCCCTGTTAGAATTAGGCACATATAGGCTGGGCACAGTGGCTCATATCTGTAATCTCAGCACTTTGGGAGGTTAAGAGGGGAGGATCACTTGAGGCCAAGAGTTGGAGACCAGCCCAGGTAATATAGGAAGAACCTATCTCTACAAAAAATTTTAAAATTAGCCAGGTGTGGTGGTGCATGCCCGTAGTTCCAGCTACTCAGGAGGCAGAGGCGGGAGGACCACTTAAACCCAGGAGTTCAAGGCTGCAGTGAGCTATGATCATGCCAGGGCACTGCAGCCTGGGCCACAGAGCAAGAAGCTGTCTCAAAAAAAAAAAAAAAAAGGAATAAAAGCATATAGTGACTAGGTATAAATGGAGTTCTGGCTAAACTCCAGCCCAGAATAGGTCCATTGAGCAGTGGGCATTTCCTCAGTTCCCAAATGTACATGAAATAGAGATTCTTGGTAGTTGGCCTAATCTCAACAATTCTTTTCATTATAGCAATTTGAATGGGTGTGTAGTGGTTCTCAATGTGGATTAAATTTGCTTTTCCAAATTGACTATATTGAGAGCCTTTCATATGCTTATAGCTATTTGTATATCTTCTTTGGTGAAATGTCTATTTTGTACATATTTTAATTGGGTTGGTTGTTTACTTTATTACTGAATTGATTTTTTTTTTCCCCCCTTGAGACAAGGTCTCACTCTGTTGCCCCGATTGGAGTGCACTGGCGTGATCTCAGCTCACTGTAGCCTTGACATCCCAGCCTCAAGATATCCCTCCACCTCAGCCTCCCAAGTAGATGGGACTATAGGCACACACCACCGTGTCGCTCTGTTGCCCAGGCTGGAGTGCAGTGGGGCAATCTCAGCTCACTGCAACCTCCATCTCCCAGGTTCAAGCTATCCTCATACCTCAGCCTCCCGAGTAGCTGGGACTACAGGCGCGCACCACCAAGCCTGGCTAATTTTTTGGGTATTTTTAGTAGAGACGGGGTTTCACCATGTTTGCCAGGCTAGTCTTGAATTTCTAAAGCCCCCTATAGTAGCGAATATGGCTCCTACTGATAAGACGTAGTGGAAGTGGGCTACAACATAATGTCATGTAATACAATGTCTGATGATGAGTTGGCTAGTACAATGCTGGCTAGGCCTTCTACTGTAAAAAGGAAAATAAATCCTAGGGCTCAGAGCATTGCGGGGAATCATTTGGTATTGCTGCCGTTAAGCGTAGCAGGTCAGCTAAAAACTGATGCCTCAAATAATCCACCGGCCTCGGCCTCCCAAAGTGCTGGGATTACAGGTGTGAGCTTCCGTGCCTGGCCTAATTTTCTTCATTTATTGTACAAACAAGGTCTCACTATGTTGCCCAGGCTGTCTCAAACTCCTGGACTCAAGTGATCCTCCTGCCTCAGCCTCCCTAAGTGCTGGGATTACAGGCATGAGCCACCACGCCCGGTCTCTCTCTCTCTTTTTTTTTAAACAGGGTCTCACTCTGTCGCCCAGGCTGGAGTGCAGTGGTGGAATTTCAGCTCACTGCAACCTCTGCCTCCTGGGTTCAAGTGATTCTCATGCCTCAACTTCCCAAGTAGCTGGGACTACATGTGTGTGCCACCACATCCGGCTAATTTTTGTATTTTTAGTAGAGACGAGGTTTCACTGTGTTGACCAGGCTGGTCTCAAACTCCTGACCTCAAGTGATCCACCCGCCTCAGCCTCCCAAAGTGCTGGGATTACAGGCATGAGCCACCGCACCCAGCGCTTTTCGTTTTCTTAATGGCATCTTTCACAGAGAAGAAGTTTTTAATTTTAGTGAAACCCAATTTTTCTTTTATGGATCATGCTTTTAGTGTCATGTCTAAGAATTATTTGCCTAACGCCAGGTCACGATGATTTTTTCTTGTTTTCGTCTAAAAGTTTTGTAATTTTATTTTATACATTTACATTTATAATCCAGTTTATTTTACCACCAAATTCTATTACATCATCCAATAACTACACAATTTTATTTTTATTGAGTTTAAATTCACATAACATAAAGGTAACCATTTATTTATTTATTTATTTGTTTGTTTGTTTATTTATTGAGACAGAGTTTCACTCCTGTTGTCCAGGCTGGAGTGCAATGGCATCATCTTGGCTCACTGCAACCTCTGCCTCCCAGGTTCAAGTGATTCTCCTGCCTCAGCCTCCCAAGTAGCTGGGATTACAGGCAGGTGCCACCACTCCCGGCTAATGTTTTGTATTTTTAGTAGAGACTGAGTTTCAACATTTGACCAGGCTGATCTTGAACTTCGGGCCTCAGGTCATCCACCCACCTCGGCCTCTCAAAGTGCTGGGATTACAGGTATGAACCACCGCGCCCGGCCAAGTTAGCCATTTTAAAGTGAACAATTCAGTGGCATTTGGTGCATTTACAATGTTGAGCAACCACCCCCTCTATTTCTAAAACATTTTCATCACTCCAGAGAACCCTGTACCCACTCAGTGATTACTCTCCATTGTCTCTTCCCCACAACCCCTGACAACCACCAATCTGATTTGTTTCTATAGATTTACCTATTCTGGACATTGCATATAAATGGAATCATACAATATGTGACCTTCTGTTCTTTTACTTAGCATGTTCTCAAGGTTGATCCATGTGTACCATGTATCAGTACTTCATTCCTTTTTCCTGCTGAATGCCCCAGGGTGTGTGTGTCCCTCAATTTGTTTCTCCATTCATCCACGGAGGGACATTTGGGTGGTTTTCACCTTTTGGTTGTTGTGAATAATACTACTGTGAACACAAGCGTACAAATATTTGTTCGAATACCTGTTTTCAGTTCTTTCCGGTAAATGCCCAGGAATGGAATTGCTGGGTCAAATGATCATTCTATGTTCAACTTTTTGAGGAACTGCCAAACTGCTTTCCACAGCGGCTGCACCATTTTATATTAATGCCAGCAATATGGAGGGATTCCAATTTAGGTTTTTAAATCAGAAAAAGTTTATCATCAACACTTGCTATTTTCTGGTGCTCAAAAATTATTGCCATACTAGTAAATATGCAGTGGCATCTCACTGTGGTTTTTGGTTTGCATTTTCCTAATGACTAATGATGTTGAGCATCTTTCGATGTGCTTATTGGCCATTTGTATCACTTCTTTGGAGAAATGCCTATCCAAGCCGTTTTGCTCATTTTTGAATTGGTTGTTTGTCTTTTTGCTTTTGAGTTGTAAGACTTCTTTGTGATTTGCAAACATTTTCTACCATTCTGCAAGTTGTCTTTTTACTTTCCTCATAATGTCTTTTGATGCACAGAAACTTACAGTTTTCATAGTTTAATTTATCTATTTTTTCTTGTGTTGCTCATGCTTTTGTTGTCACATTTGAAAATCCATTGGCAAATCCAAGGTCATGAGATTTCCCATATCTTTACTTCTGAGAGTTTTATAGTATTATCCCTTATAGTCAGGTTGTTGATCCATTTTGAGTTAATTTTTAAATTAAAAAAAATTTTTTTTTTTAATTTTATTTTTGTCTCTCTCCAGCTCCCAGGCTGACGTGCAGTGGCACAATCTCCACTCACTGAAACCTCTGCCTCCTGGGCTCAAGCGATCTTCCAACCTCAGCCTCCCAAGTAGCTGGGACCACAGGCTTGTGCCACCATGCCTGGCTAATTTTTGTATTTTTTATAGAGATGGGGTTTCGCCATGTTGCCCAGGCTGATCTCAAACTCGGGAGCTCTAGCAATCTGCCCGCCTCAGCCTCCCAAAGTGCTGGGATTACAAGCATGAGCCACCACACCCAGCCCAATTTAAAAATTTTTAAATTTGCATGGGTACAATAGAAGGTATATATATTTATGGGGTACATGAGATGTTTTGATTCAGGCATGCAATGCATAATAATCACATCATGGACAATGGGGTATCCATCCCCTCAAGTATTTGAGTTAATTTTTGTATATTGTGTGAGATAAGAATGAAAAAACTCATTCTTTTGTATGTGGATTTGTTGAGCAACATTTGTTAAAGAGACAGTCTTTCCTCAGTTGAATGGTCTTGTTACCCATGTTAAAAATCAATTGACCCTAAGTGAATGGGTTTATTTCTGGACTCTCAATTTTATTCCATTTTTCTACATGTTTATCCCAGTGGCAGTACTACACTGTTTCGATTACTGTAGCTTTTTTTTTTTTTTTGAGACAGTCTCGCTCTGTCACCCAGGCTGGAGTGCAGTGGCGTGATCTTGGCTCACTGTAACCTCCGCCTCCCGGCTTCAAGCAGTTCTCCTGCCTCAGCCTCCTGAGTAGCTGGGATTACAGGTGTGCACCACCACGCCTGGCTAATTTTTATATTTTTAGCAGAGACAGGGTTCCACCATGTTGGTTAGGCTAGTCTCAAACTCCTGACCTCATGATCCCCCTGCCTCAGCCTCTCAAAGTGCTGGGATTACAGGTGTAAGCCACAGCGCCCAACCGATTACTGCAGCTTTATAGTTAGTCTTTAAATCAGAAAATGTGAGTCCTCCAACTTTGTTCTTCATTTTCAGTATTGTTCTGGCTACTCAATGTTTCTTAAAATTTCATATGAATTTGAGAATTGGCTTTCCCATTTCTGCCAAAAAAAAAAAAAAAAGGCAGAATTTTAATAGAGATTGCAGTGAATCTCTAGATAGCTTTGGGTAGTACTGCCATCTTAAGGGTAAGTCTTCCAATTTATGAACATGGGTTGTCTTTCCATTTATTCAGGTCTTCCTTAAGGTCTTTCAGCAACATTTTATGGTTTGCAATATACAAGTCTTTCACTTCCTTGGTTAAATTTATTCCTAGATATTTTATTCTTTCAGATGCTATTATAAATTGAATTGTCCATTAATAGTGTGTAGAAACACAATTCATTTTCATGTGTTGATTTTGCACCCTGCAAGTTGCTAGAATTGTTTATTAGCAATAGTAGTTTTTGTGACTTATTTGGGATTTTCCAAATATAGGATCATGTCATCTGCAAATACAGATAGTTTTACTTCTTCCTTTTTCAATGTGGACGGTTTTCATTACCTTTTCTTGCCCAATTGCCTGGCTAGAACTTCTAGCATAATGTTGAATAGTCGTGGTGAAAATGGACATCATGTCTTGTTCTTGATCTTAGGGGCAAGCTTTCAGTCTTTCACCATTGACTATGAGGTTAGCTGTGGGTTTCTCAGAAATGCCTTTCATTAGATTGAGAAATTCCCTTCTATCCCTATTTTTCTGAGTGTTCTTACCATGAAAGGCGCTTAGATTTTGTGAAATGCTTTTTTGCAACATTGATCATGATCTCATGATTTTCTTCTTTTGCTCTATTAATGTGGTATATTACACTGATTGATTTTTTTTTTTTTTTTTTTTTTTTTTTTTTTTTAGGTTGAACCACCCATTCATTCCTGGGATAAATCTCTGACTTGGCCATGGTGCTTTAATATGCCCTTGGATTCAGTTTGCTAGTATTTTGTTGAGGATTTCTGCACCTATGTTCGTAAGAGCCACCCTCTATAGTGTTCTTTTCTTGTGGTGTCCTTGACTTGCTTTGGTATCAGGATAGCACTGACCTCATAAGATGACTTAAAAAGTGTTCCCTCTTCTACATTTTGGAAGAGTTTGAGAGGTACTGGCATTAGTTTTTCTGTATTTGCAGAATTCACCAGTGAAGTTATCTGGCCCTAGACCTTTCTTTGTTTGGAAGTTTTTCATTATTAATTCAATCCCTTTCATTGTTATAGGTCTGTTCAGATGTCTTATGTCTTCTGAGTAAGTGTGGTGGCTTGTGTTTTTCAAAGAATTTGCCCATTTTACCAAGGTTATCTAACTTATTGGTGTACAATTATTCATAGTATTCTCTTATAATCCTTTTTAGTTTGTAAAGTCAGTAGTAATACCCACACTTTTGTTCCTGATTTTAGTTATTTGCATCCTCTATCTTTTTTCTTTGTTGATATAGCTAAAGGTTTGCCAGTTTTGTTGATCTTTTAAAGAACCAGTCTTGGTTTTAGTGATTCTCTCTATTGTTTTTCCATTCTCCATTTCATTTATCTCCATTTAAAAAAATTATTTATTTCTTATGCTAGCATTAGGTTTAGTTTTCTCTTCTTTTTCTCAGTTCTGTGAAAAGTTGGGCTAGGTTATTAATTTGAGATCTTTCTTCTTTTTTAATGAGGTCATTCACTATTATAAATTTCCCTCAAAACACTGCATTTCATAAGTTTTGATGTGTTGTTTATATATTTTTTTTTTTTTAATTTTTTTTTTTTGGAGTCAGGGTCTCATTCTGTTACCCAGGCTGGAGTGTAGTGACAAGATCTTGACTCACTGCAAACTCCCTCTCCCAGGCTCAAGCAGTCCTCCTACCTCAGTCTCCTCAGTAGCTGGGTCTACAGGCACGTGCCACCACGCCTGGCTGATTTTTTGTATTTTTGGTAGAGACAGGGTTTCACTATGTTGCCCAGGCTGGTCTTGCACTCCTGAGCTCAAGCAATCCACCACCTCGGCCTCCCAAAGTGCTGGGATTACAGGTGTGAGCCACTGCACCCAGCCTGTTTTTATGTTTTTCATTCATCTCTAAGTATTTTTAAATTTCCTTTGTGATTTCTTCTTTTTTTTCTGGGCACACCCTGAACCAGAACAGGTTCAGAGCATCTCCCAAGTGATTTCTTCTTAAATAACCATTGGTTAAGAGTAAGATGCTGGGTGTGGTGACTCACGCCTGTAATCGCAGCACTTTAGGAGGCCGAGGCGGATGGATCACCTGAGGTCGAGAGTTCGAGACCAGCCTGACCAACGTGGAGAAACCCCATCTCTACTGAAAATACAAAATTAGCTGGGCATGGTGGTGCATGCTTGTAATCCCAGCTACTCAGGAGGCTGAGGCAGGAGAATTGCTTGAACCCAGGAGGCGGAGGTTGCAGTGAGCGGAGATCACGCCATTGCATTCCAACCTGGGCAACAAGAGGGCAACTCCATCTCAAAAAAAAAAAAAAAAAAAGAGTAAGTTTAATTTCCACATAGTTGTGACTTTTTCAGTTTTCTTTCTGTGATTCATTCTTACTTTTATTCCATTGTATTCATAAAAGATATGTTGTATGATAATTCAGTCTTTTAAAATGTATTAAGACTTCTTGTGTGGCCTAACAGATGGTCTATCCTGGAGAATGATCTACATGCACTTGAGAAAAATGTGTATATGCATACACATACATTTCTATACATAACATAAAATTGACCATTTTAACCATTTATTTATTTATTTATTTTTTGAGACAGAGTTTCACTCTTGTTGCCCAGGCTAGAGTGCAGTGGTACAATCTCTGCTCACTGCAAGCTCTGCCTCCCGAGTTCAAGCTATTCTCCTATCTCAGCCTCTCAAGTAGCGGGGATTATAGGGGTGCACCACCACACTCGGCTAATGTTCTGTATTTAGTAGAGATGGGGTTTCACCGTGTTGGTCAGGCTGGTCTTGAACTCCCAACCTCATGTGAGCCACCTGCCTTGGCCTCCCAAAGTGCTGGGATTACAGGTGTGAGCCACTGCGCCCAACAATTTTAACCATTTTTAAGTGTACAGTTTAGTGGCATTACAATGTTATCCAACCATCACTATCCATTTCCAGAACTTTTTCATCATCTCAAACAGAAACTCTGTACTCATTAAAAAATAACTCCCTGTTATCCCCTCCCCTTAGTCCCTGGTAATCTGTATTATACTTTCTGTCTTTATGAATTTGCTTTTTAGTGGTACCCCAAGCTATGCCCTGGTGCCTCCTGGGGAGGGGGACAGGGCTGTTCCACACAGACAGAACAGCCGCCACAGCACTGTTGTGAGCTCCAGGTATAAACCAGGCTTGTGGAACCTATTATCACTGCTCCCATCTCAGGCTTAGGGTTTCTTTAAGTTGTGATCAAAAAAGGGAGAACATAGAATTTGGGAGTAGAGAACTTCTTGGGGAATTAATGTCATGAGAAGATAGCTGCCATCATCGCCAGGCTCACCTCATGCCTCCTGTCACTTTGTGATCTGGCCTGCAATGCCTCACTCATAGTCAGTCTCTTATTCTAGGACCCACCTCCCAAGACAGACCTTGATAATAACCGTCAAGAAGGCTTTTCAGCATTTTTATTTATTTATTTGTTTGTTTATTACAGACAGGGTCTCACTATGTTGCCCAGGCTGGTCTCAAGCAATTCTCCCACCTGTGCTCCCAAAATGCTGGGATTACAGGCGTGAGTCACCAAGTCCAGCCCCAGCATTCATGTTTAAGATTTATCATGCCAGGCAATGTACTAAACACTTTGCAGTCACCACAACAATATCTCATGGGATCTTCCTGACACGTCTTAGAGAAAGGCATTATCATCCCATCCTACAGATAAAGAGACTAAAGGTCAGAGAGGTTGATCACTGCCCCAGGACACTTGTTAAGCAGATGCTCCTTTTGGAAACCATCTCTAGAACAGCCCTGATGCTCAGGCAGAAAGCATCACAAGGAAGTACTCTATTTAGCTAGCAGTCTTCTCTCTCTTGGCTGTCTTGTTGCCAAACTCTGGCCCTCACGTGACCCCAGCCCTGCCTCTTCTTCCATGAGGAAGACCCCTTACCATTACACATCCCCTTTCGCTGCCCCTGGCTCTGCCCGCAGTCCCCCTCCCTGGTCATACCAGAAAGCAGTCTTTGCACAGCCTGAGCCCAGCCTGATTCTTCACTAGTGACAACTGAATCCTCAAGTATCTTCAAGTTTGTCTCTGTCCCAAGAGAAGCAGGGCAGGGCTGAGAAAGGATGATGACAGAGTTTGGGTCCTTGGGAGGGAACCGCAGACTTTACCGGCAGGGAGAGGACTTTGCACCCAGAGAGGGAAGCCTGGGACTTGGTCCTAGACCATGGCCCATGGCAAGGGGTCAGCACAGCTGGTGGAGCTACAGGCCTGCTTGGTGCTGTTGGAGGACCAGGTAGTCTGCAGTCAGGGTCCTAGGGCCTTAAGGTGGCCCAGGGAAGGATTCAGTAACACTGGGAAGTCAGATGGGAGAGCAGATGGGGTGTGCGTGGCCTGTCCACAGGCTCTGCTGGTCCTCAATATGGAGCTTACAGGTAAAGGACACAGGTGACTGAAAGTGCACAGGACCTGCCAGGAGCCTTGGAGTTGGGCAGTGTCCTGGGCCAACAGCTTGGAGTAGAAACTGAAACCAGCACAAATTCTCACATCTGGACCCTGAGGTCGGAAATGGGTAGGAAGAGATGGAGGTAGGGGCTGAGATGGGAGCCGCTGGACCTTACGACTCACCGGCCTCCTTTCCCAGGCAGCTGAGTTTTAAATTTTATTTAACAAATATTTATTTAAGATTCACTCTGCATTGGCCGGGCACGGTGGCTCACGCCTATAATCCCAGCGTGAGGGAGGCCAAGGCGGGCAGATCACGAGGTCAGGAGACCAACCTGGCCAATATGGTGACACCCCGTCTCTACTAAAAATACAAAAATTAGCCGGGCATGGTGGTGCATGCCTGTAATCCCAGCTACTTGGGAGGCTGAGGCAGGAGAATCACTTGAACCCAGGAGATGGAGGTTGCAGTGAGCCAAGATCGTGCCACTGCACTCCAGCCTGGGCTATAAAGCAAGACTCCATCTCAAAAAAAAAAAAAAAAAGATGTGCTATGTATCAGTAAGCATTTTATACATACTACTTAATTCTCACAACCCTCTGAGGAAGGAATTGTTAACTCCATTTTACACATGGGAACGCTAAGGCACAGAGAGGTTAAGTGACTTGCCCAAGGCCACCCAGGATAAGGATTCAAACACAATGAGCCTGGTTGCAGGGCCCTTGCTCTTTACCACCAGGAGGGGAAGTAACGGGCTTTTTCCCCTTCTAAAAGGAAATATCTCTTGTTTCTCCTGATTTCGAAAGGAACTAAAAAGACACAAAAATATTTAAAGAAGATAAAAGGGTATAAACAGAAAAGAAGTCTCGCCAGTAGCCCTTATTAGACACAGACACGTGTACTTCTGCTTTATAATGTTGCATATTATAACTAGCTCTCGGGAGATTAAATTTGCAAATCAGAATGACAGGCAGGCCCAGTGTGTTGCAAGACTGGGAAATGATGGAAAGCAAGGACTTGGACAGGGAGGAGGAAGTGTTGGGAGTGGTGCATAGTAACTTGTGGTGTCTCTAGAACGAAAGGCCATGAAGGGCATGTTCCAGGGGTTCTAAGGAGGCCCACAGACCCAGGGGTGGGAGGCTCTGGCACTTATGAATATTCCAGGCTGGCTGTTGGGCCTTCAGGAGCAGAGGCTGGCCCTCGGCAGTGGGCACAGCTGGGGCCTCAAGCTGGCAGGCTGCAGAGGACATCCAGCTTCGCTGCTCTGACACCTTCTCCTGCCCTCTCCCAGCTTATCTCCTGGGTCTGGGACTGGCAGGGGAAAGTGAGCTCCCCTAGGCCCCACGCAGTTTCACTTAATGAGCCCCTCTAGGAGCTCCAGCTGTCAATCACCCTGGCTCCTGGCACAGCCCAAATGTGCCTTCAGCCTTCATATTAGGATGAGGCTGGTGAGAAAAGATGCTGGGCATAGCAGCAGCAGGTCTGGTCAGGAGGGCAGTGACTAAGGACTAGCATTTCCTAGGGGATGAGGGTCCCCAGCTCCAATGGGAAGTGGAGCTCCTAAATGATTGGATTGTTTTCCTTTCCTGGCACTTCCAAGAAGCCCAAGGCTACCTTTCTTTCCAGGGTCCCCACAGAGTGTGAGGTGTCCGGGGGAGAGAGTAGAGCTTGCAGGCTAAGCACAGATCAGGTCACGCCCTCACAGAATGAGTGGAGAGCCTGGAAGATGGCGAGCGGCCAAGAAGCCAAAATCAGAAAGCCTGGAGGGGAAACAGAGCAGAGCAGGTGCTCAGGAGCCACCTGGAGATGTCACACTCTGCTCTGCCATCCGCCCTTCTCAGGGAACCTGCAGCTACAGGGCCATGCATTGAACCACAGGACTCGGGTCTGGAGGGCCTCCGGTCTGTGCCCTTGGTTTCAGAAAGGCTCATTAAGTCCAGTAGCTCAAGGAAAGGGAATTACATCACACTTATGAACGCTCACAGGTGGGGACATTGAGGGCCCTCTCAAAAGCTGCCTACCTACCACAGTCCACTCTCTCTGGCCCCCAAAGACTCAGAACCCCCTCACATGCAAAATGCATTAACTCCTTCCCAAAGTGCCCTAAATTCTCCTTCCATTTTGGCATCAGCTCAAAGTCCAGTTCCGCATCATCATCTCAATCAGGTCCAGCCTCCAGTGATGGAGGCTCCTGGGGTGTAGCTCCAACTTTCACGTGTGTTTCCTCTCCATCTGTGGATTCATGAAACCAAAGACACCAGATGTGTGCCCCGCATCAATCCACCTGACATGCAGTGGTGGGACAGACATGGATCGCTGTGGTAGAGATTCCTGATCAAAAATTGGGAAAATGAGAGGCAAGAAAACCACTGGTTCACAGAAATTCTCAAATCCAGCTGATTAAAATGTTGGGAGTTCCTTGATGAGGTTTCAAGACCTAGCAATAATTCTCCATGACTTTTGCCTGCATCTTTTAGGCTCTTGGCTGGGCCTCTGAGCCATCCCTCCTTTATCATGAAAGGTAAAAATCCTTTGCACCTGAATGGTTTTCGCAGCCTCTTTCCTCCCAGTAAAATGTTGGAGGTCCAAAAGACTTCTTTCATTTTGTGCATCTTAGTCCCTTTCAGCCCAAGCTGGCAGTATTTCTGCTTATATAATTTTCTCAAAAACTTTGTGCATCTTCTGTGAATCTCACCAGAGTTCACTCTATTTGTCAAAAGTCTTGGGCTTCTGCTGGTGGCCGATGCTCTTAAACTTCCTGGAGGACCTATTGTTTTACTGGAAAGGAGCGGGGAGGGACACCCTAATTCTCCTGAAAGAGCCCCGTGTGTGACTAATACTCTGATTCTTTGGTCTTTCTGAAGTCTTAATGAAAGGTGGTAGGTCACACCTTTGCCTTTATTTTATTGCCAGACCATGTTTTCCTGACAGTGCTCAGAAGTAATATTTTTCTTCTTTTTAGACATGGGGTCTCACTCTGTTGCCTAGGCTGGAATGCAGTGGCACAATCTTGGCTCACTGCAGCCTCAACCTCTCAGGCTCAAGTGGTCCTCCCACCTTAGCCTCCGTAGTAGCTGGGACTACAGGTGTGCACCATCATATCCAGCTAATTTTTTAAAAGTTTTGTAGAGATAGGGGTCTCACTATGTTGCCAAGGCTGGTCTTGAACCTCTGGACTCAATCAACCCTCGTGCCTCAGCCTCCCAAATTGTAGGGATTATAGGCATGAGTCACTGCATGCAGCCAAGAAGCCATTTCTTAACTTTCATATAGTTTGCCATCTACAGAGACTGCAAACTTTCAAAATCATAAAGTCCTGGCTCCTTTTTTGTTTAATAGTTTTAATAGTCCTTCCTTTGATTTATCTTTCTCCTCTTGCAATTTACTATAGGCAGCAAGAAGAAACCAGGAGGCATCTTCAATACTTCACTTGAAAATCTTCTTAACTAGATCACCTAGTTCATTAGCCACATATTCTGGCTTCCATGTGATTTCAGATTGACATGTCACTAAGCTTTCTATCACTATACAATAAGCACACACCCATCCTTCCTCTAGTTTCTAATAATATTTTCCTCATTTCCTTTTTAGCCCCCATTGGCAGCCTCCTCAAAGTCATGATGTTTACTAACAATGTGTTCAAGGCAATTTAGGCTTTTTCTAATATGCTTCTCATAATCTTCCCAGCCTCTGCACACCAAGGATTCCAAAGCTGCTCCCACACTTTTAGGTGTTAGTTAGCAGCAGCCCCCCATTTCCAGTTACCAAAATCTGTATTTGTTATCAATGGAGGCACAACAAATTACCCCAAAACGTAATGACTTATAACAACAACACTTATTACCTCATAGTTTCTGTAGTTTCATAGTTTCTGTGGCATGCAGATTGCATGGCTTGCTACAATCAAGGTGTTGGCTGGGGCTGTGGTCTCATCTGAAAGCTTGACTAAGGAAGGCTCCAGTTCCATGCTTACTCACATTATTGTTGACAGGATTCAGTCCCTCAAGTGTTGTTGGATCGAAGACATCAGTTCATTGCTTGTTGTAGACTAGCAGCCACCCTCAGTTTATTGTCATGTGGGTCTCTCCATCAGACAACTCACAGCATGGCAGCTTGCTTCATCACAGCAAGCCAGTAAGATGAGCCAGAAAAAGAGAGTTTGGGCACCACAGAATTCACACTCTTTTGTAACCTAAGCTAGGAAAGGGCATCCCATCAATTTACCATATTCTATTTGTTAGAATCAAGTGATTGGGTCTATCCTATGTTCAATGGGAGGGGATTACATGAGAATGTGAATACCAGGAGGTGGAGATTGTTTGGAGCCAGTTCAGAAGCTGCCTACTACATAAGCCTTTTTGAAACTCTCCCCTCCTATGGATTTGAAAACACCACACTTGCCAAGTCTTACCCCTTCTCAGCCTTCAGAGATATTGGTGGACCTCAGGTGTCTTCTCATACCACACATTCTTCCTAGCTGAACTTAATTCCATCGCTACTAGTGACTCTGGGATTCACACCATTAGAAGTACTCAGAGGTATTAAGCTGGCTAGAAGACAAGGCAAGACCCCCTAAAAGGTACAAGGAGTAATATAGTGAATAACCATGTCCTCATCACCAGTTTAAGAAATAAAACAAACAATACCAGTTCAGTCCCTGGGCCTGCCTTTCTATTTATATTTTATATTTTCAGCCTTCTCTTCAGAGGCAACTGCTGTCCTGAGTTTGGTGTTTCTTGCTATTATGCATTTCTTCATATTCTTACTACATGTATATGCATTCTTAAGTCATATTTATTATTGTTTTGCATGGTTTAAACTTTCTGCAAACATAGTCATATTATATGCATTTCTCTGCTTTGTGTTTACTCTTCTTATGTATGTGAGACTTACCCATATTAATACTTGTGGGTCTGGTTTATTCCTTTCCATTGCTGCATAGTATTCCATTGCATAAACATACCACAATTATGCTCTTAATGAACATTTAGTCTGCTCTTATAAACAATGCACAATGAATATTCCATGTCTCTATTAGCCATATGTGGAAGAGTTTCTGTAGAGTATGGGCTAGAAATAAAATGTAGGATATGTGCATTTGCAAATTTTCTAGATAATAATAACTAGTGCTCCAAAGTTATTGTCTTGAATTTATTCTCCTACCAGCAATGTGTAAGGGTTCAATTTACTCCCTGTTCTTAACATTTGAAGTGTCAGGCATTGAAGTATTTGTTATATGGTAGATGTACAATAGAATGTCATTCCACTACCAGCAGTGTGGTAGACAAGATATTCTTAGGGCATCTCCTATGAAAATGAAAAGAAATAAGAAAGAGAGAGGAGGAAGGGAAGGAAAAAAGGAAGGAAGGAAGGAAGGAAGGAAGGAGGGAGGGAGGGAGGGAGGGAGGGAGGGAAGGAAATCCTAGATCTTGCCTAAACCATTATTTGTATTGCTTTGCTGGGTTTGTGAGAAATGGAGAGAAATTTTCAAGAGGGAAAAGTCTTGAGAGGCAGAGGAGCCTGGACAGTAAATGCTACCTGCAGTCTTGTTGTCAAGAGATTGATCCTTGGGCCAGTAGCAAAGGGCTGGAATGGGAACTTGGCCTGAGACCTGATGAGAGGAGATAGGAACAAAGAGGGTTAAAGTGACCCTAGGAGAGTGGCTCTCTGGCATGCAACAAAAGAAAATGCAAATTATATTTGGAGGAAACCATCCCCAAAGTAAGCTCTAGGGATTCCTCCCAGATTTAGATAAACCAAATATGAACTCACAATTCATTATCACCAAAGAAACAAAGCTAGAAACACAAAAATATGAAAGCAACAAGGGACTGTCAGTAGCAAGACAGATTTTAAAACAAACTAAGGGTTTAGAAATTAAAAATATAATTGTTGAAATAAAAACTCAATAGACCAATCTCCCTCATGAATATAGATGTGCAAAACCTTAACAAGTATTAGCAAATAAAATTTGGCAATATATAAAAAGAATTATACCTCATGACTAAGCAGGGTTCCAGGGATGGAAGGCCGGTTCAATATTTGAACATCAATCAATATAATTTACCATATTAATAGGCTAAAGAAAAATACCTACGAGATTATATCAATTGAAGCAAAAAAAAAGTTTTGGACAAAATTCAACACCTTAAATGATTCATGTTCATTATTAAACAAATGACTCCAGAAAAATAGGAGTAGAGGGGATGAATCTCCACAGAATGATGCTGAGGAAAAAAAGTCAATCCAAAAGGTTACATACTGTATGATTCCATTTATATAACGTTCTTAAAATGACAGAATTATAGAAATGGGGAATGGCGAATAGATTAATGGTTGCCAGAAATGGGTGGGGTGGGAGAAAAGTAGGGGTGGGTATAAAAGGGCAGCATGAGGGATTCTTGGGTGAGCAAATGTTCCATGAGATTCCATAAGCGTGATGGAAATATTCTGTATCTTGATAGCATAATTGTCAACGTCCTGGTTATGATACTGTTCTGTAGTTTTGCAAGATGTTACCATTGGCAGAAACTGGATAGAGTACGTGGGATTTTTCTATGTTATTTCTCAAAACCGCATGTGAATCTACAATTCTCTCAGAATTAAAAGTGAAAAAAAAAACTACTCCATGGAAGAGTTAAAGAGAAGAGTATATAAAGATGACGAGAGAATTTATCCAAAATGGAAAGAGAGAGACCAAGGAGATAGAAAATAAGAGTAAGAAAATAAGAGACCGGGCATGGTGGCTTACGCCGGTAATCCCAGCACTTTGGGAGGCTGAGGCAGGCGGATCACGAGGTCAGGAGATAGAGACCATCCTGGCTAACACGATGAAACTCCGTCTCTACTAAAAATACAAAAAATTAACCGGGCGAGGTGGCGGGCACCTATAGTCCCAGCTACTCCGGAGGCTGAGGCAGGAGAATGGCGTGAACCCGGGAGGCGGGGCTTGCATTGAGCCGAGATCCGGCCACTGCACTCCAGCCTGGGCGACACAGCGAGACTCCGTCTCAAAAGAAAAAAAGAAAAGAAAAGAAAAAAAGAAAATCAGAAGAGTAGGATGGGAAGGTTCAACATATCCCGATCAGAACTTCACAAGGATGGAATACAGAAAATGGAAGAGAGGCATCTTTGAAGTGAGAATGGCTGAGAAATGTCTAGTACTGAGGATAGACTAGAACCCATAGCTACAGGAAACAGGATAAATAAACATGAGTCAACACCTAAACACACTGCAGTGGAAATGCAGAACACTTAAGACAGAAATATTTTAAAAGACCACAGGACATCCTGGCTAACACGGTGAAACCCCATCTCTACTAGAAATACAAAAAATTAGCCGGTCGTGGTGGCGGGCGCCTGTAGTCCCAGCCACTCGGGAGGCTGAGGCAGGAGAATGGCGTGAACCCGGGAGGCGGAGCTTGCAGTGAGCAGAGATCACGCCACAGCACTCCAGTCTGGGCGACAGAGCGAGCCTCCGCCTCAAAAAAAAAAAAAAAAAAAAAAAGAAAAAGACCACAGGAAAAACTCACATCACCTGTAAAGACGCTACAATTAGATCTGCAGTCAATTTCTCATAGCAATTATACAAGCTAGATCACAGTGAAATTATATATGCTTACATACCCACATAAAATAGGAAGATTGCTGCTATCTTTTTAAAATAGACTTTATTTTTCAGAAGAGTTTTAGCTTCACAGCAAAATTGAATGGAAAGTACAGAGACTTCTCATATAATCCCTGTCCCTGCCAACTTTCCCAACTACGAACATCCTACACTGGAGTGGTGCATTTATTAAAACTGATGAACCTATATGGACACGCAGTTATCACTCAAAGTTTATAGTTGAGCCATTATAGTCATTAGGGTTCACCTGTGGTGTTGCACGTTCTATGAGTTTTGAAAAACGAATAATGAACTGTATCTGTCACTATAGGATCATGCAGAATAATTCTATTGCCCTACAAATCCTCGTGATCTACCCACTCATCCCTTTCTCCCCTCAACCCCTAGCAACCACTGATCTTTTTACTATCTTTTTTTCTTTGTTTTTTACTGTTTTGCTTTTTCCAGAATGTCATATAGTTTGAATCATACTGTATGCATCCTTTTCAAATTGGCTTCTTTCACTTAGTAATATGCATTTAAGTTTCTTCCATATCTTTTCATGACTTGATTTCTTGTTAGCTCTGAATAATAATCCATTGTCTGAATGTACCAGGGTTTGTTTATCCATTCACCTACTGAAGGGCATCTTGGTTGCTTCTAGGTTTTGTCACTCATGAATAATGTTGCTCTGTGCATCCATGTGCAGGTTTTCTGTGCACATAAGTTTTCCATTCATTTGGATAAATATCAAGAAGCATGATTGCTAGGTTGATATGTTTTTTAAATTGTTTTAAATATTTAATTTACATACTATGTGATTCTCCCATTTAGAGTGTACAGTTGAGTGTTTTTTTTTTTTTTTTTTTTTTTTTTTTTTTTTTTTTTTTTTTTTTGAGACGGAGTCTCGCGCTGTCGCCCAGGCTGGAGTGCAGTGGCCGGATCTCAGCTCACTGCAAGCTCTGCCTCCCGGGTTCACGCCATTCTCCGGCCTCAGCATCCCGAGTAGCTGGGACTACAGGCGCTGCCACCTCACCCGGCTATTTTTTGTATTTCTTAGTAGAGACGGGGTTTCACCGTGTTAGCCAGGATGGTCTCGATCTCCTGACCTCGTGATCCGCCCATCTCGGCCTCCCAAAGTGCTGGGATTACAGGCTTGAGCCACCGCGCCCGGCCAGTTGAGTGTTTTTAATGTATTAACTATCACCACAATCAATTTTAGGACATTTTCATCCACCCTTAAAGGCACCCCGTATCCATTACTGTCACTCCCCTATTCTCCCGCTCCTGTCACCCCAGCCCCTGGCAACCACTAATCTGCTTTCTGTCTCTATAGATTTGCCTATTCTGAACATTTCATATAAATAGAATCATACAATACACAGTCTTTCCTGACTGTAATCCCGGCTACCCGAGAGGCTGAGGCAGGAAACTCACTTGAACCCAGGGGGCAGATGTTGCAGTGAGCCGAGATCGTGCCACTACAGTCCAGCCTGGGCAAAAGAGCGAAACTCTATCTCAGAAAAACAAAAAACACACATTGTCAACTGGGTGCACAGGCATGTACCTGTAATCTCAGCTACTAGGGAGGCTGAGGCAGGAAGATTGAGTCCAGAAGTTTGAGGCCAGCCTGAGCAATATAGGGAGACCACATCTCAAAAAACAAAAATAAGTCTGGGCATGGTGGGCCATGCCTACAATCCCAACACTTTAGGAGGCTGAGGTGGGAGGATCTCTTCAGCTCAGGAGTTTGAGAACAGCCCGGGCAACATAGTGAGACCCCCATCTCTACAAAAAAAAAAAAAATAGCCAGATATGGTGGCACACACCTGGGGTCCCAGCTACTCAGGAGGCTGAGGTGGGAGGATTGCTTTTGCACAGGAGTTCAAGGCCACAGTAAGCCATGATCATGCCACTGCACTCCAGTCTGGGCAACAGAGCAAGACTGTCTCAAAAAAAACAAACCAAAACAAAAAATCCCCCCAAAATAAAAATAAGCATTGGCACTCAGAATTTTGTCAACGTATATCCGTTGCCTTTTATTTTTCAATGTCGCCATTTCTTTTAAAAATTAAGGCCGGGCGCGGTGGCTCAAGCCTGTAATCCCAGCACTTTGGGAGGCCGAGACGGGCGGATCACGAGGTCAGGAGATCGAGACCATCCTGGCGAACACGGTGAAACCCCGTCTCTACTAAAAAATACAAAAA